>NC_045961.1:57602459-57902459 GCF_010909765.2 Amblyraja radiata
ATAATCCAAGTAGGCCACAGTGAAGAGAGGTACCCCAAAATAAACTATTAATGGAGGTGGAATCCTCTTAAAAGTGCCTGTGCTCATTAAGGTGGCTCAAAGCATGTCAACAAAATTTGAATCAATAAAACTAGTTTAGATGGGACATCTTGATTGGCATGGGCAAGTTGGGCCAAAGGGCCTGTTTCTGTGCTATCTGACAACAAAACATCTCCAGTCAGAAAAGATAAGTGTATGATCCTTTAATACACCCACCTGAAGATGCTACAACACTGGAGTTGGCCTTCAGTCAATTTGATTCACTCCACACAATATCAAGAAATGTCTCTCTGAGTACTGGGCACAACAAAAGCTATAGGCTCTGACAACTTTGTAGATACTGTGCTGATTAATTATGCTGAATAACAGTAGTCCCTCTTGCCAAGCTTTTCCAGGATGGGTGCATCATTTCTTATCCAGATTGCTGCCTGATAAGCGCTCTCTGTCCAAAGCAAGACAAATCCAAGTGGGCAACTATAATCCTACCGAATTGCCTTAAATCATCAGCAAAATCTAGGAAAGGTGCCGGCAGCACAACCAAGCAGTACTTACTCAACAATAACTTATTCCATGTCACTTAAATTGGATCCTGCCAGGGGTACTTGGTTTCAGACCAAAGGTGAAAGCAAGTAGATGCTGGCAGGTACACTGACAGAAAAAAAGTGGCTGATGCAATCAGTACAACTGGCAATATTAAAAATATAACTATATCAGCAAAATATTTAAGTTACTTTCACCCCTTCTCTAGACTTCATTATGAATGTAGACAAATACTGGATTTTAAAGATATGAGAGCAGTAATGCCTGATATTGAAGTTATTTTTGACTGAATGGGACAAAAATAATGTAAGTGAAATTTGATGGAAATCAGGGGCTAAACACTCATATGATGCAGTTGTACACATCACAAAGAAAGCGTGCAATTGGAGGTCAATCACCGCAGGACATAACTTAACACTGCAAGAATGTCCATGGACAAACTATTTGGAGACCTGCAACTCCCGATGGAAGGATCTTGCATTCAGCATAAAGCACTGATGACGATGTTCATTTTAATTTGAAATTCTTCAGATTATGAAGCAACCCATATCTCATTAAAAAGCACAGTAACACAGATAGTAGGGCTGCTATCTCACTGCGCCAGTCACCTGATCCACAAAGCTGTCTGTGTAGACTTTTCACATTCTCCCTGTGCCAGGTAGGTTTCTCCTAAGTGCTCTGCTTTCTTCCCACGGATAAAGTAGCCACTGTGAGTTGCCCCTCGAATGTAGGTGAGTGGTAGAATCTGGAAGGAGTTGACACCAATGTGGAGAGTAGGTTACAGGGCAAATTAGTAGATGAATAAAATTATTGTGATTGGCATAGACTCGATGGGCCGAATGACGTTCTTCTGTGCCATGGGGAAAATATAATTGCCTGCCTGAACAAAAGCTATTCTAGGTCAATAAGTGGTGAACAATTTTAAGTATTAACACACTTGGGTATTGACTATGCCCAACAGAATGTCTAACCAGCATACTTTAACATTCTATGACAATCTTGTTGAAAGTTGCTGCTCACCAGACAATTAACTTGTATACCATCCACACCATTTTCTGCAGAAACTCAATGTTTCAACAAACTTCCTAATTTTGTGACCATTCCCTCTTAGCAATATATAACTATTCTTTCATTGGCATCCTATGATAATCTTGGAACTAAATGTTTGATAATATTGTAGGGATGTTTCAGAAAGGGGGTTCACCGTTACTTTCTGAGGGCAATTTAAGAATACTTGATGAGTGCTGGCCTTGCCATTGACACCCAAGTCCTGTGAGTGAATGAAAAACAATGTGCATGACCAAAGGTGAGTGGAATATCAGCATTTCATATCAATATTTTCTGTTATCGGCAAACCAATTTAAACCTGTTGAGTATGTGCCAGGAACATAATCAAACATTGACAAAAGCGGCATGTAGAGTTTAGTGTTTCTGTTGAGGTCAATATTTATTTGTGCCTTCAACATTATCATCAAAGATCTCATCAATTTTGAGAACAGTCATTCTTCAATACAATTACACATGTTTACTTTGCTTTACCATTAAAAAAAACACACTGTTGATTTAATGCTGGGAATTAGCAGAGAATGCTAATTGATTGCTGGAAATAACAGGGTATTTTTTTAACACTAGAAAGATCATTGCTAGCAAAGTAAATGGGGAATTCTGTATGCTCATTTTCCAGTTTTTGCTGAACTTAATACTGTTTGTACATTTTTTAAATATTTGGTAAATTATTCTCATTCTATCTTTTATCTCTCAATGTTTTGTTTTGTTGCTTTCTGAATCCATTAGCTTTTTCTCATTATAAACTGTTGTGTTTAATCTAGTAAAGAGCTGCAGGAGATGGCCAGTGACCTCAATAAGTATTTCTCGGTTTTTACCGTGGAGAAAAAACAGAAATGCTAGGGACAGTTAATGGAAATGGCTTGAAGACAGTCCATATTACAGTCAAAGAGGTACTGGCCATCCTAGGGCATATGGTTGATAACTTTCCCGGGCCTAATTGGATACATCCAATTACATTGTGGGAAGCTAGAGAAGAAAATGCAGGAGCCCTGTGTGTGATATATGAGCCATCGTTAGACATGGGTGAGGTGCCAGATGACTGTAAGATGGCTACTTTTGTGCCTCTCTATAAGAAGGGCTGTAAGGAAAAGCCTGAGAACGGTAGATCAGTGAAACTAACATCTGTGGAGACAAGTTACTGCAGGAGATTATGAGAGATAAGATATATATGCATTTGGATGGAAAGGGGTTGATTAAAGATAGCCAGCATGGTTTTGTATTTGGGAGATTGTGTTTTACGAATTTGTTTTTTTGAAGAGGTAACCAAAAAGGGCAAGGCCATAGCTGTTGTCTATATGCACTTGGGCAATGCCGTAGATGTTATCTATATGAATTTCAACAAGGCCTTTGCTAAGGTTTCCGGCTTTGGAAGGTTAGATCACATGGGATGCAGGGAGATCTGGAAGACTGGATACAGAATTGGCTTCATGGAAGGAAGCAGAGGATTGTGGTAGGTGTTTTTACCTGTGACAAGTAAAGTACCTCAGGGGTCATTGCTGTTTGTGGTTGGTATTGCAACTTTAGATGGAATGTTCAAGGCATTATTAGTAAATTTGCAGATGGCACTAAAGTAAAGTAGATAGTAAAGATGTTTATTTAAATTTATAGCAGGCTCTTAATCAGCTGGGAAAGTAGGCTGAAGAATGACTAGTAGAGTGAGATGTTGCATTCTGGAAAGTCAAACCAAGGCAGGGCCTTCACAATGAATGGTAGAGCCTTGGGAAGTGTTATAGAGCAGAGTGATTCACGAGTACAGGTACTTACATCCCAGAAAGTAGCATCAGAGGTATAACAGGTGGTTACAAAGGCTTTTGGTATATTGACCTTCATCAGTCAGGGTATTGGGTATAGAGGTTGGGATGTTATTTTGTGGTTGTACAAGATGTTGGTGTGGACACATGGAGTACTGTGTTCAGTGTTAGTCACCCTTCTATAGATAGAATGTTATTAAGCCAGAAAGAGTGAAGAGGAGATTTATGAGGATATTAGCAGGACTTAAGATGCTAAGTTACTGGGAGTGGTCGGGTTGGCTCGAACGTTATTCCTTGAAGCGGATGAGGCTGAGGGATGATCTTATAGAATGTATAAAACCATGCGGGAAATAGATAAGGTGAATTTACAATATTTTTCCCAGATTTGGAGAATAAAGAAACTAATGTTTAAGGTTAGGGGAATAAAGACCAATGTTTAAGGTTAGGGGGAAAGATTTAATACAAACCTGAGGGGTACCTTTTTCACTCAGAGGGTGGTGGATATATTGAATAAGCTGCCCAAGGAGGTAGTTGAGACAGGTATTCTAACAGCATTAAAAGACACATGGACAGGTACATGGATAGGAAATAAAAAAGAGATAAGAGCCAAATGCAGGCCTAGCTTAAATGGGGCGTCTTGATTGGCATGGACATGCTAGCTGAATAGCTAGTTTCCATGTTGTATGACTCTATGACTCAAACTATTGATGCGTAGCCATGGTTTTATAGCTTCTTCTGGGATTTATTTTAATTTTATGGAATGAATATGTATGAATCTGAAGCGAGACTAGGCAGGTTGAGTGAAATAGTTTTTATTCACAAAAACAAAAACAAAATTTTGCGCTGATAACTGACTAAATGCTCGCGAACGAACCCTCATGGTCACGTGACCATGCCGACCAAATACGAGGGTTCTGACTTCCCAGCCCCACCACTAGGTGCCACTACAAATCTGTGCCATGCGGGTTTTCTCCGGCTGCTATGATATCCTCCCACATTCCATGACGTTTCATGACGTGCAGGTTTGTGGGTTATTTTGCTTCTGTAAATTGTCCCTAATGTCTAGAATAGAACCAGTGTGCAGATGATCGGTGTGCGGCGTGGACCCAGTGGGCCGAAAGGTCTGTTTCCACGCTGTATCACTAACACAAAACTAAAACTACGTTTCATTTTCTTGCATAAAAATCAGCATAGATTCACTGAATTGGCGCCATAATGAGCCTGTCCCATTTAGGCGACTCTTTAGACGACTGCCAGGGACTTGCAGTATGAAGAGAGATTGAGTAGACTGGAACTGTGCTCTTCAAAATTTAGAAGAATATGAGATCTCATTGAAACCTAACAAAATTATTAAACTGTTTGGAAAGCTAGATTCAGTTTTTTCCCGGCTGATTGAGGGGGCTGGCATCTGAAAACACAATTGAGAAAAAAGGGTAGGCCGTAGGGATCAGATGAGAAGAACATTTTCACTTAGAGGGTGTGAGCCTTTTAAATTCTATATTCTTGGGGAATTGTGGCAGTTCCGTCACAAAGGGCGTGATACTCATCTCCCGAACCTACTTCTTATACGTTCTTAGAAAATGTATTGTAAAGTACTTTACAATTGCATAAAAATCATGTTTTGTATATTTCTCGTGTTTCAACAATGTTATTCTTCAACAAGTGGCTGTTTTACACGGGAACGGTTCATATTTGACTTTTATTATGATAAGAGTTTTTCTGGTATTGATGAATTGGGACCTATTATTTATCTTACATGATATAGTTTTGATTGTGATTCAAAAAAGTGGAAAAAAGGAGGGAGCAATCTGGTACAAGTACCATTGGTATTATATCCTTATAAATTTCACATAGCTCCAATTAGGCCAGCGTTTGTTCAGCAACCCTAAATTTGTTCAGTAAGTCACGATGGAAATTGAGCTGAATCAGAGAAAAGTACATTTTCAAAATCTCTCTGAAGGATTATCCCACACCACAGAAACACATTTTCTACTCTTTCTTTCCACACCCTTTTCAAAGAAATCCTCTCTCTTTTCATTTGTTTTTGGTAAATTCATTCAATTGAACAAGTAAGGATTGCTTACCTACTAATAGTGAAATGAAATGCATTTCTGTTAAGCACAGCTGCCAAAAAATATAAAGAAATGATTGCTTCACTCTACTAAAATATAATACACTTTGACATTGTTGAATTCGCCAACTAAAACAGGGACGGGAATGTTTCTTCCACTTAAACCTAAACAAGGTTATATATCACCGTACCTGCCAATCTAAATAAAGTAGGGAATGTTCTTCCCATTCAAATATTAGTCCTTATTTATATATGTTTAGGATAGGGGTCAAGGGAAAGTTTTCAGATGAAACAAAATTTTGTGTGAGAAATGCCTCACCTTTGGTAAGTAATCCATCTCTCTTGATTTGTTCTCGCCAGATTATATAACCTGAGGCAATACATTGTGGAGCAAAAGATCTAACCAGTTATGAAAGGCAAAGCTACTCTGGCTCCTTCCATTTGTATTATACCAGGTGGATTCATATTATTAAACATGAAGAATGGTCTTGACCCAAAATGTGACCCACTCTTTCTCTCCAGAGATGCTGCCTGTCCCGCTGAGTTACTCAGGCATTTTGTGACTATCTTTGGTTTAAACCAGCATCTGCAGTTCCTTCCGACACAATATTATTAAGTTGTTGATGTTACTTAAATGGCTGTGAAGTTGAGAAAAACTCAAAGGGTGTTGGATATATATAACAAGCTGCCAGAAGAGGTAGTTGAGGCAGATACTATAAAAGCATTTAAAAGACACTTAGATATATAAATAGGAAGGTTTAGAGAGATATTGGCCAAATGCATGCAAATGGGACTAGCTTAGATGGAGCATCTTGGTCAGCATGGATGAGATTGGCTATAGGACCTGTTTCCATGCTGTATGATTCTGTGACTATAAAACGCATGTCAAGCACAGGTGGAACCTTTCTCTGAAAAACGATCAATAGAGTCTCAAGCTTCCATTTTCCATCGCACCAGCTTGCTCAACGTTCCAGAAGGACAAATAAATTGGAGTGTGAATTGGCCACCAGGCCCTCAATATTGCCATTCAATAATGTCATAGTTGATTTTATTTGACTTCCAGATCCGCTTCCCTGCTCGTAACCTGGACCATTCCTCCCAGCACAATCACCTGAAGAGACCCAGAATCCCTCTAGCTAAGCCTTGAATAACTCAACCTCATCAGCTCTGTCGAGTACATATAAGATTCACAACTTCCGGAGAAAGTTGTATTCCTGTGCATTGGATTTGCATTCGAGGTCAGGGTTGAACCTGCGTCTCTGGCACTGTGAGGTGACAACCCTATGAGCTGTGGATCTGGATTTGAATATTTATTCTCTGAGTGTCCATCCTGCAAGACCCCAGCAGTCAGCCTCTAACATTTACTTTGCAGACACTATTTATTTAAAAGATTTTGTATCAGGTATATTAAAAACAAAATGTAGAATCTACAACTAGATTACATGAAATAGTTTGAATACCATCTTAAACTTTGAGCAACTCATCTTTTACTTACTCAACAACATAATTGTTCAGACTCAATAATATGTGACGTGTGATGATTGTCAACACCCTATTTTAATTGATGTTCACCTGCATGTTAACTTTCAATGTATAAAGGAAAACCCTACAGTGACCTCCATAGACAAATCATTTCAATTGTTTTCAATTAGGAGTTTGTAATAAGAAGCGAGAGATAATGTCATCCGGTGGGAGTGCTCATGTCACCCTGGTAACACGTTTGTAATGAATATATTAATGAGCTGGATCATGCTCAACCTGGCTCACAACTCAGTGTTTTCTCATGAGATGTTTAAGGTTGCATTTGCTTTGAAAACACACTTCTTCACACAGCGAGTGGTGAGTCTCTGGAATTCTCTGCCACAGAAGGTAGTTGAGGCCAGTTCATTGGCTATATTTAAGAGGGAGTTAGATATGGCCCTTGTGGCTAAGGGGATCAGGGGGTATGGAGAGAAGGCAGGTACGGGATACTGAGTTGGATGATCAGCCATGATCATATTGAATGGCGGAGCAAGCTCGAAGGGCCGAATGGCCTACTCCTGCACCTATTTTCTATGTTTCTATGCTTGAGTATATGGCAATAAAACTCGACCACTTGATTTTGAAGCATTCATGCATGGTGGAGGTATAATGTAGTGATACAGTGTGAAAACAGGCCCTTTGGCGCAACTTGCCCCCACCCGCCAACATGTTCCAGCTACACTACCTGCTTTTGGTCCCTATCCCTCCGAACCTGTCCTGTCCATGTATCAGTCTAACTGTTTCTTAAATGTTGGGCTAGTCCCTGCCTAAACTACCTCCTCTGGCAGCTTGTTCCATATTCCCACCACCCTTTGTGTTAGAACAGCTACCCCTTAAAAAGTTACCTTAAAAATACTTCAAACAAAAAACATTGAAATCATACGTCTATAATGCACTAAAATATGATTTTAATACATTAAATTTCAAATGGTCCCTACCGTGGGAGGGGGGACACCCCCCTCCCACTCAGTTGCTCACTCCCTCTCCGGGTATCCCCAAGGCCAGTGATGCATGATCGCTCAGCCCCCCCACTATCAAAAACGCTCCGCGGTCCCTGGTTCAGACGGAGAACACTGCCAGATGTGAGCGGGGAACTGAGGCCAGTTGTCCGTGATGTCCGGAGTGTTCAGCACTGGGAACCTAAGCAGGTAAGCAGCTATGATCAGGGTAGAATAGTGGGCCAGGTGTAAGGCTGGACTCAGGGTCAGGAATGTGAGAAGGTATGCAACTGGAGGCAGGGTCAGGAGTAGTACCAAGTTTGCAGTGAGATCCAGGTTGGTCAACATGGGCCAAGTGTTTGATTATAATCTGATTTCCATACATGAATATACTAAGATCATTCATGTGCTGCACCTGTGAATCAGAGCCTGGCTCTACTGTGGAATGTAATTAGGAATGCAATTTAGCCTAACCTTATTCATAGCTAATCCAATTTAAAGCATAAATATTGCATTCAAATGTAAGTTAAAAGACTCTCTACAGTATGCACCAGATTGCACAATTTCAAGCTGAAAAATGCAAATGCTCCATCAGATGGGAGGGGGGGACAACTATCACTCCCAACTATCACCCAATGTTGGCAGCCCTGTGTAACATGTTCGTCACAGTATAGGGTGGATATTGTAGTGCTAGGTTTAGGAATCATCACAAGGTCCGAGGTATGGTGACGCAATCTGTTCAAACTCAAGTAGAATAGAAAGTGCAAAAGGAAGACACAGAGTGCAGAATATAGTTCAGTGTTGTAGCAGATCGGTTCCATAAACAATGTCCAATGTCCTCAATGTGGTAAAGGTGTGTATAAAATGACCACTCAGAAGTCTGATAATGGAGAAGAAGAAGCTATTCCTAAGTCTGGTGGTGCGTGCTTTCAAGCTCCTATACCTTCTGGCAGACAGGAGCAGGGAGAAGAAGTTTAGCTGGAATCAATGGTGGGAAGTCTAGTCTGTGTGATGGACTGGGCTATATCTACAACTCTCTGCAGTTTCTTAGTCTTGGACAGAGCTGTTTTCAAACCAAGATGTGATGCAGCCCAACAGTATGCTAGAAAGGAGATGCAAAAGATTCACTTTGATGATGCCAAGGCTAGAATATTATGAAGATAGACTGGCTATGAAGCAGTTGTTTCTTCAAGACTGAAGAGACGTACAAGGGATTTAATTTAGATTATAAAATAATGAGAGACCGAGAAAGAATAAATAGGTGGGACCTATTTTCCTCGGGAGATCGAACAAATACCAGAAGGCACAGATTTAAGATAATTTCTACAGAGATTTGAGGGAACAATGATGTTTGCATCAAGGAATTCTGTCTGAAAGAATGGGAGAAACCTTAAACAGAATTAAAAAGAATCCCAATATGCAAGATTGTGCACCAGAACTGGTGAGTGGGGATAAATGAAATTGCCTTTCTTTGAGCCTGCTGTGTTGCACATTCCTATGATTATATAAAGAATCACCACAAAAATGTAACAAATGTTTTGAAAGTATTAAGTATATCAAGAACTCATATACTAGACTGCATACATGCAAAGTAAATAAGAGTGGGAATAGCTAAGGTTGTTATACCAACATGGAAAGTCTACTCAGTGTCTGGAATTTGCCACTGTCATCACATCACTGAGGAATGAACTGAGGTAACCTAAATGGGAAATACGAATGTAATAACACAATGTCAGAAATTATGGTAGGGTCAGGAAGGGCATGGGAATATGGGATACAATAATTAAGAAACATAGAACAGTAAAGCACAGGAACAGGGTCTTCAGCCCATAAAATCCATGCCGATCATGATGCCAGGTTAAACTAATCACCTCTAACTGTATGTGATTTATATCCCTCCATTCCCTGCATATCTATGTACCTATCTAAAAGTCCCTAATGCACCTGCCTCCACCAGCACTATCTGTGTAAAAGTCTTGCCTCACACATCACCTTTAAACTCTGTCCCTCTCAACTTAAATTTATAACCTTATGTCCCTACTTTGTATCTAATATCACCTCAACCATTCCAGAAAAAAACATTCCAAGTCTGTCCAATCTCACTTTATAGGCTTTACTGGCCTTTTTGGAATTGGATGAGTAGGTTCTGGAACAGGAAGCACAGGAAGTTTTGGTCTTAGAAAAGAAAATGCATCCCTTACTCCAACCATTCATAAAAATAAACATTTTTGTTTTTGTTTTGCGGTTGTGAAGATTAAACTGTTGCAAGCGCATTGAACTAGCGGAGCGGGATTTGATCATCTTTACCACATACTTCAAACCAAGATAGTTTGACAGGCGGTTATTCCAACAAATTCCAGGAGGATTGACATTTAAAGTGTTAAAGATTCTATTTTAGGATTACGGTGCCAGCAAAGCCTGTTTTGTAATTTGACACTTGTTTTTTAAGAGGATGAAAAGCTTTTATTCCCAGTGCTGAATGTTTTATTCATCTCCTGTGAGAAATCACTTGCATTTGGCACTAATCCTTTGTTTGGTGGAATAGGCCAAGCTGGAGGGCCTCTTTTACTCGAGAGTCCAATTCCACTCACACGGATTGTTGAGATTTTGGATCTCAACCTCTTGAAGAGCCAAGATAGTCGGTGAAAAATCGTTATTTACATCATTCTTTGCAAGATTGCAATGTCTGGAGATTGGATCGTGCAATACCACATTTGCATATGACAAAATTTAATATTGAATTAAAATAATGATTAATAAAAAAGATAAGACTCACTGAGTGGATTGCTAGGCCTTTGATTTCCATTCCAGGATCCTCCATGCATCAGTGTAAGAAAGAACTGCAGATGCTGGTTTAAATCGAAGGTAGACACAAAATGCTGGAGTAACTCAGCGGGTGAGGCAGCATCTCTGGAGAGAAGGAATGGGCGACGTTTCGGGTCGAGACTCTTCAGAAAATAGAAAATAGATAATAGGTGCAGGAGTAGGCCGTTCGGCCCTTTGAGCCAGCACTGGCTGATCATGGCAGATCATCCCCAATCAGTATCCTATTCTTGCCTTCACCCCATATCCCCTGACTCTGCTATCTTTAAGAGCCCTATCTAGCTCTCTCTCGAAAGTATCCAGAGAACCGACCTCCACCGCCCTCTGAGGCAGAGAATTCCACAGACTCACAACTCTGTGAGAAAAAGTGTTTCCTCGTCTCCGTTCTGAAAGACTTACCCCTTATTCTTAAAAGACAATCTCTGTTCCGGCTCTGACATTTTCTTCTCCCTTTTTGTACCCATTAACCCACCCTCTGGTTCTCCATTTCACTCCCCACTTCCTTTCTCTTCAGATTCCACAATTTGCAACACTTGCCTTCTCCTTTTATGGTGAAAATGAATGGCGGTGCTGGCTCGAAGGGCCGAATGGCCTCCTCCTGCACCTATTTTCTATGTTTCTATGATGCCTGACTGCAGAGTTCCTTCACCACTTTCTTTGAGTTTTTGGTTTTAGAGATGTAGCGTGGAAATAGGTCCTTCAGGCTCACTGAGTCCACGCTGACCATAAATCACCCGTACATTAGTTCCATGTTATCCCACTTTTTGCATCCTACGCACTAGGGACAATTAACATAGGCCTTTTTACTTGCAAACATGCACTCTTCGGAATGTGGAAGAAAACCAGAGCACTCAGAGATAACCAACGTGGTCACAGAAAGAAAGTTCAAATTCTACATAGATAGTACCTGTGGTCAGGATTGAACCTGGGTCACTGGTGATGTCAAGCAGCAGCGCCACTGTGCCACTTTGTTTTAACATTTTTACTAAAAAGGCATATCTATCTATCCATCCATAAACTTTTAAAACTCTGTGTGTGTGTGGGTGTACGGCATTTTGCATTTGCAATGTTTCTCTTCGAAAACCAGACCCAAAAACACGGAGATTTTTACAATTTCGGTAGGGATTTATCTTATGAGTTCAGAAATCCACTCCTTGGTCAATTATTTCCCCTGATTTTGAATAAAATTGATCACAAAACTCACTTAAAAAAATATATAATCGCCGCTTGAGCTGCTGACGTCACAATGCCCACATTCCCACCAATCGAGGCCCACCTGCTTCCAAGCCCCGCCTCCCCGCCGCTGTGGACTAAAGCCTCGCGCCCAGCCCAAGTACGCTCGCGCCACGCCTCCCGCAGCTGGACTCCTACGCCCGCCTGCACGCTCACTACTTCTCCACACCCCCCCCCCCCCCACTCCAACCCCCCGTTCTCAAAATGCTCTGCAGATCGGGAGGTCACCAGAGGTCACAGCAGGTTACAGCCGGTCATCGGAGGCCACCGGCTTGTTTCTGAATTTTGAATGGCTCAATTCCTTCGTTGATCGCAGGGACACGGGGAATCGTCACAATTTTTCTTGCGGGGGGGGGGGGGGGGTTTCATGTGGGAAGGATTGATTGGCGTTTTACAAAAAAAGATTACAGACCTTTCCTCCTCCGACCCCCCCCCCCCACACACACTAACCCCCCTCAGTCGAGTCCATTAATTCGCTGCCCCACAACGTTTTACAAAAAAAAACACATAACTCTCCTCCGATGCCGCCCCCGGGTGTGTGGTGGATTACTGCCTTGGGGGAACTGGGCACAACGGGTCCTACTTGGGCTGGTAATTTTAATGTTAATAATCTCCACTACCACCTTCTAGCACAATCAAATAATCTTCAGCTATATTCTTCTGCTTGTGAAGCTCTTTCCTCAAAGTTCCATTTATGGCATGTTCACAATTTGAATCCTGCCAAAATTATTGAAACTCCGTTTCCAGCTCGTAACAATTATAAGGATTTCAATTTATGCCTGGAAAAAAAGGCTCCTGTGCCAAGAAAGGAAGTGATATAGCCTGCCACTGACAGTTGAAATTTTGCTAAAACCTCTAATTTCAGAATAAGGAAATAATTGCTTATAAACATATGAATTAAGATCAGGTTTAAGCAACTCAACTCGACCCAACAATGTCATTTCATAACATCATGGTTGATCCAACGGATATCTCACCTCTTCTTTGCCGTCTACCAACGGCGACCTTTCAAATTCTTGTTTATGAAGATTTATTCAATTAAAAAAATGCTCAAAATACTGTTGGTATTACTGTTGAGTAAAGGTAATTACAGAGGGAGGAGCTGGCCAAAGTTGATTGGAAAGGGACCCTAGCAGGAATGGAGGTGGAACAGCAATGGCTGGAGTTTCTGGGAGTAATTCAGAAGAAATGGGATCTTTTTATCCCTAATCCGAAGAAAGATTCTAAGGGGAGAAAGAGGTGACTGTGACTAACAAAGGAAGTCAAAGAGAGCATGGAAAAAATATTGCAAAGTTCAGTAGGACGTTAGAGGATTGGGAAGTTTTAAAAACCAACAGAAGGTAATTAAAAAGGCAATATGGCAAACGCAAACGTGTTTCAGAAGAATTTACTCAATTACGGGCTAATAATGGGAAAAAAGCTCATACTTAAATTCTGGAAAAATGCGCCCACACCAACAATAAAAATGTGGATATCAAATATGTTTGAAACACTACATCTGGAAGAGATGAGATTCCTCTTAGCAGGCAAAGCAGACCAATTCCAAAAGACGTGGTCTACGTTTTTGGAACTATTACAAGCATGAGGTGCAATAGTAATTTAAAAAATAAATAAATAAATGGTGCCAGGATCTGGCAACGGGTGGTAAAACAACAAAAACAGACTTGGTTGGTAGTCCCCTTTCTGCGGAGTTTAATGTTATAATAGAGCGATTGTTTCTCCTTTCTTTTTCCTTCTTTTCTAGGGTCTACTTTCTTTCTTTACTTCCTTCTCTAACTTCTTTTCTAAGGGGCTTTCTTTTCTCAACACTCTCTTGCACCTTCACGACTCTTGCGCACTTTCCTTACTTCCTTTACTTCTATCTTTTTCTTAAAGCTCAAAAAATGAAGCGGTACAAAAAATGTATTAAGACATATGTGTTGTGTACTATCGTAACTTACCGTACTTCTAATAAAAATAATAAAAAAAAAAAAAAGGCAATATGGGGAGAAATAAGCTAGCCAATATTAAAAAAGATAGCAACATTTCTTCAGATATATAAAGAATAAAAGAGAGGCGAGTTGACCTTGAACATTTGGAAAATGACCCCGGGGAATAAAGAAATTGCAAATGAATTGAATGTATTTTCATCAGTCTTCACAATGGAAGACACCAGCATTATGATTGAAATTCAAGCGAGGTAGGGAGCAGAAGTTAGTGGAGTTGCTATTACAAAGGAGAGGGTGCTTGTGAAACGGAAGGATCCAAAGGTAGATATGTCACCTGGTCCAGATCGACTATACCCCATGGTTCTGAAAGAGGTAGCTTCAGAGATTGTGGAGGCATTAGTAGTGATTTTTCAAGATTTACTAGAGTCAGGAGTGGTTCCAGACGACTGCAAAATTGCAAATGTTATACCGCTGTTCAAAAAGAGAGCGAGGCAATAGTGAGGACGCTATAGCTGACTCCAGTGGATGATAGCATTTTAGAGATCATTAAGAATCAGGTTTCCAACTACTTGGATTTTACATGATAAAATAGGCTGAAGTCAGCATGGTTTTATGAAGGGGAGATCTTGTCTGACAAATCTGTTGGAATTCTTTGAGGAAGTAATTGGCAGGATAGGCAAAGAAGAGTCAGTGGATGCTGTTTACCTGGATTTTCAGAAGCCTTTTGATAAGGTGCTGCACATGAGGTTGCTGAAGGAAATTAGAGCCCATGGTATTAATGGGAAGAAACAAGCATGAATAGCAGGTTGGCTGGATGGCAGTAGGCAAAGTGTAGGAATAAAGGGGGCTTTTTTTGGTTGGCTGCCAATGGCTAGTAGTGTGTCGCAGGGGTCAGTATAGTGTCCGCTACGCTTCACGTTGTATATCAATGATTTGGATGATGGAATTATTGGCTCTGTGGCCAGATATCCAGATGATATGAAGGTAGGTGAAGGGGCAGGTACAGTAGAGGAAGTAGGGAGTCCTCAGAAGGATTGGAAGAGTGGGCAAAGAGGTAACATGTGGAATATAGCGTAACAAAGTGTGCAGTCAAGCATTTTGATAGTAGAAATAAAGGCACAGAATATTTTCTAAATGGCGAGAGGATTCAGAAATTGGAGGTGCTGGTATAGGATTCCCAAAATGTTAATTTGCAAGTTGAATAAGTAGTAAGGAATGCAAATACAAAGTTAGCATTCATTTTGAGAGGACCAGAATATAAAAGCAGGGATGTAATGATGTTGAATATCAAATTATCGAACAGTGAAAGGCCTGGATAGAATGTATGTGGAAAGGATGTTTCCACTCGTACTTGAGTCTAGTACCAGAGGTCACAGCCTCAGAATAAAAGGATGTATGTTTAGAAAGGAGATGGAGGTATTTCTTGTGGTGATTCTGTGGAATACATTGTCACAGATGGCTGTGGAGGCCGTTGCTGGGTATTTTTAAAGTGTAGATTGACAGGTTTTTAATTGGTACGGGTGTCAAAGGTTACGAGGAGAAGGCAGGAGAATGGGGTGAGAGGGATAGATCAGCCGTGATTGAATGGCAAAGCAGACATGATGGGCTACATGGCCTAATTCTGTTCCTATGACATGAATTTATAAACTGTTTCCACTGCTCCTTTGAGGAATTGAGTTTCAAAAAAATCACAACCTTTGACAGAAATGTTTTTGTCTCATCTAGGATTTACAATACAATACAATACAATGGGCAGTCCCTTATTTTTAAGATGATTACTCATAGTTCCAGATTTTCCCACAGTCAAAACATGCTCTCAACATCCACCTTGCCAAGACCAATCAATGCGTTCCAATCAAGCCAACACTCATCTAAACGTCAACAGGCACAACACTAACCTGTCAAACATTTCCTCATAAGACAACCTATCCCTTCTAAGTATTAGCACAGTGAACATTCTTGGCAATACTTCCAATAAATAAATATATACATTTAAAATAACGAAACCAATATTGTTCACTGTATTCTGAATATTTTCTCACCGATCTCCATTTAAATGAAGTATGCTAGTGCCAAGAGAGGAGATTGCTGGGACCTTGATGAATATCTTAGCCACGGGCAAGGTTCTGGAGGACTGCAGAGTAGCAAATCTTATTCCATTGTTTAAGAAGGGATACATGGATAATTCAATAAATTGTAGGTTAGTGGGTCCCACATCATGGTGGGAAGGTATTGGAAATTATTCTAGGGGATAGGATTTATTAGCCTTTGGTAAATAATGGGCTGAACAGCCTGGCAGGCTTTGTAGATACAAGGAGCTGCAGATACTGGCTTACTAAAAAAGACACAAAGTGCTGGAGTAACTTTGCGGTCAGGCAGCATTCCTGGAAAATTGTCCTGACCCAAAACATCACCTGTCAATATTCTCCAGGGATACTGCTTGACCAGCTGAGATACTCCAGCACTTTGTGTCAGGAAGGCTTTGTGTGGGGCAGGTCACGTCTTATCCACTAGATTGAGATTTTTGAGAAGGCGATGAAGGTCACTGATGAGGAAAGGCCAGTGGATATTGTCTACGTGGACTTTAGTGAGGCATTTATGAAGGTCCCTCACGGTTGGCTGATCAAATAATTAAGATGCATGGGATCCACAGTGAGTTGGCAGTTTGGATGCAGAACTAGCTCACCCAGTGAGAACAGAACAAACATGTGGAAGTTGGCTTGAGGTCAATGACCAGTGGTGCTCTACTGGGTATTTCAGTGGTTGGACCTCTTTGTTTGTGATGTATTTAAATGACTTGGACAAAATGTAGATAGGTCCTTTAGTAAGTTTGCATGCAAAGGATGTTGGGTATATGGGGCGAGTTGCCATAAGAGGGGCTTGAATCAGGTACTAAGGCAACATTTGGGAGACATTTGGATAGGTACATAGATAGGAAAAGTTTAGAGGGAGATGGGTGAAACACAGGCAGGTGGGATCGCGTAGATGGGGCATCTTGTTCACCATGGGCAAGTTGGACTGAAGGGCCTGTTTCTATGCTGCATGACTCTATGGCTCTATGACACAAGAATTGGTGGTGCTATGGACAGGCTGTCAAAGGATAAAGCAGGAGAGATATGATTTACAGATATGGGCTGAGAAATGGCGGATGGAGTTTAATCTATGCAATCTTGAGGTGTTGAACTTTTGGAGATCAAATGAAAGTGCAAAATATACAGTTAACGCCAGGACCCTTAACAGCATTGATGTACCGAGGGATCTTGAGATTAAACTCCCTGAAAGTAGTTTATTTCATGCCCCCATTTGCCCTCATGATTTATTTCTTAAGTATACTTACATATCATACACAGGAGGCATGGATTAGTTTAATTTGGCACCAACATGTGCAGACATTGTGGGTGCCTGTTCATGTGCTGTATTCCATGTTCGATATTTATAACTTCTCTACATTATTATTCAACTGAGCCACAAATTGACAATGTTTCTCAAATTAAATGATTTGGATAGAAGTTACAATCATAGGCTATTAATTAAGTTCAAAGCTGGGCAGCTTCAGGGTTCTCCAAAGAAAAGAAGAGTTATTAGAGGGATTTGTCTATTGAAGAAAGGGCCAGCATGTCATACCTCAGGGCCACTTGATTGTTATGTTTAGGATTTAAAATCTCAAGAGTCAAGAGAGTTTATTGTCATGTGTCCCAGATAGGACAATGAAATTCTTGCTTGCTGCAGCACAATAGAGTATTGAAGGCATAAATACAGGACAATTCAGTGTGTCTATATAGCATATAGCATAGACCATATATATATATATATATATACACATAAATAAACAGATCAAGTGCAATAGGCTTTTAGAGTTCAGAGTTTGTTTGATGACGAGTTTAATAGCCTGACGGCTGTGGGGAAGGTACTGTTCCTGAACCTGGATGTACCAGATTTCAGGCTCCTGTACCTTCTACCTGATGGCAGCTGAGAGATGAGTGTGTGGCCAGGATGGTGTGGGTCCTTGATGATGCTGTCAACCTTTTTGAGGCAATGACTGCGATAGATCCCTTCGATGGTGGGGAGGTCAGGGCCGATGATGGACTAGGCAGTGGTCACAACTTTCTGCAATCTTTTCCGCTCCTGGACGCTCAAGTTGCCAAACCAAGCCACGATGCAACCAGTCAGCATGCTCTCTACTGTGCACCTGTAGAAGTGAGAGAGTCCTCTTTGACATACTGACTCTCCGTAATCGTCTCAGCAAGTAGAGGCGCTGATGTGCTTTCTTTATAATTGCATCAGTGTGCTGGGACTAGAGAAGATCTTCAGAAATATGCACGCCTAGGAATTTGAAGTTCTTGACCCTTTCCACCAACGTTGATATAAACAGGATTGTGGGTCCCTATCCTACCTCTTCTAAAGTTCACAATCAGTTCCTTGGTTTTGCTGGTGTTGAGAGACAGGTTATTGTGCTGGCACTATTTGGTCAATCAGTCGATCTCACTTCTATACTCTGACTCGTCACCATCAGTGATTCATCCCACAACAGTGGTGTCGTCGGCGAACATGATGATGGAGTTCGCACTATGTCAGGCACGTGCCGTCAGGGTAGGCAAGGTAGGCACTGCATACCATGACTAAAATTATAAAATGGTAATTACTAAATATAAATAGTAAAGGCATGGGAGAATTATACCTATCTAAGAGATCGATCTCTTAGGTAGGAATAATTCTCCGTGCCTTTCATCCGCTGCACTTGCAACACGCGAAGGTCTGTGCAGCCCACATGTCGTCAGCGCTGCTTCAAGCCGTCAATGACAAG
This sequence comes from Amblyraja radiata, assembly GCF_010909765.2. Classification (NCBI taxonomy): domain Eukaryota; kingdom Metazoa; phylum Chordata; class Chondrichthyes; order Rajiformes; family Rajidae; genus Amblyraja; species Amblyraja radiata. The sequence continues at coordinate 57,621,176 of NC_045961.1, forward strand.
CGGGGCTGAAGGCAGCTGAAATTCTGCATTTGCTGTACTGCGCATGCGCAGTTCCTTGGAGGGTTTTTCAAATATGGATTGCCTAGATCTTAAGAGTATCTTAGGAAACAAAGAGAGAAGAATGGAGTTTGTGTACCAATAATGTGATAAGTACATTTCTTGGTGCTATATGTGTTTTAATACCGTATTTCCCGGGGTGGGGGAGGGGAGAGTTCCTTTCACAGCGTTTGGGGAGTCTGGCCCGGGGTAAAGTTGCGGGGAGGGTAGGAGCGTTGTGAAGGAGGGGATCTGGATCATGCCAGTAATCCACTTGCGACGCTCCGTGCACGGAGCCACCGCATTGAGGTGGGGGGGGGGGGGGAAGAAGCAGCTCGGGTGCTGTGAGCGGCCGCCGGGCTGGACAGTGGAACCAGCCGCCACCTCAGCGCCTTCTGCCAGCCCCCGCTCACCTCTGGCATATCTCAGTCTAAAAACCTCGCTCCTGCCGCTCGCCGACCTCACTCATGTCAGCCGCTTCCCGCAAATTCTTAAATTCCGACAGCGCGGTTGAGGTTACTCGGCTATGGGAATTTAAGGATTTGCGGGAAGCGGCTGACATGAGCAAAGTCGGCGAGCGGCAGGTGAGAGGTGTTCAGACGGAGAGCACTGCCAAAGGTGAGCGGGCCGGCAGAAGGCGCTGAAGTGGCGTCCAGTTCTGCTGTCGGGTCCCGGCGGGCGCTCGCAGCTACCCGAGCTGCTTCTATCCCCGGTCACAATGCGGTGGCTCCGCGCCCGGAACGCTGCAGCAGCGGTGAGTGAGTGAATTACTGGCATTATCCCTGACCCCCTCCTTCTCAACACTCCTGCCCTCCCTGCAACTTTACCCCTGGCACAGACTCTCCACACGCTGTGAAAGGAACTCTCCCCACAATTGGTCCCTTGAACAAGTGTTGTCATTCATAGAAACATAGAAAATAGGTGCAGGAGGGGGCCATTCGGCCCTTCGAGCCAGCACCGCCATTCATTGTGATCATGGCTGATCGTCCCCTATCCATAACCCGTGCCTGCCTTCTCCCCATATCCCTTGACTCCACTAGCCCCTAGAGCTCTATCTAACTCTCTCTTAAATCCATCCAGTGATTTGGCCTCCACTGCCCTCTGTGGCAGGGAATTCCATGAATTCACAACTCTCTGGGTGAAAACACTTTTTCTCACCTCAGTCTTAAATTACCTCCCCTTTATTCTAAAACTGTGGCCCCTGGTTCTGGACTCGCCCAACATTGGGAACATTTTTCCAGCATCTAGCTTGTCCAGTCCTTTTATAATTTTATATGCTTCTATAAGATCCCCCTCATCCTTCTAAACTCCAGAGAATACAAGCCTAGTCTTTTCAATCTTTCCTCATATGACAGTCCCGTCATCCCAGGGATCAATCTCGTGAACCTACGCTACACTGCCTCAATCACAAGGATGTCCTTTCTCAAATTAGGAGACCAAAACTGTACACAATACTCCAGATGTGGTCTCACCAGAGCCCTATACAACTGCAGAAGAACCTCTTTACTCCTATACTGAAATCCTCTTGTTATGAAGGAACCTCTTTACTCCTATACTGAAATCCTCTTGTTATGAAGGAACCTCTTTACTCCTATACTGAAATCCTCTTGTTATCTTCAATAAGATGACAACTGATTCAACTTTTCCCTGTACTCCTGTTTCCCCCACCTTCTCTCCACCTGCCATCACCCTTCACCCCCCCCCACCCATCCAGTAATTCAGAATAAAGGAGACTTAGAAGCCTTGGGAAAATTTTACGGAGAGAACAATCTACGCATGCACGGTTTAAGTTTTAAAAAAAAAAAAGCCGACTGCCTACCCTGAGTAATTAATCACGGCACGTGCCTGCACTATGTCCAGCTACACAGTCATGAGTATAGAGTGAGTACAGCAGGGGGGTGAGCATGCAGCCTTGAGGTCCTCCCATGCTGATTGTTATCGAGGATGACACATTTCCACCAATACAGAAATGTGGTCTGTGGATGAGGAAGTCGAGGATCCAATTGCAGAGGGATGCGCAGAGACCCAGATCTGGGAGCTTGGTAACCAGCTTGGAGGGGATGATGGTGTTAAACGCCGAGCTGTAGTCAATGAACAGCCTGACAAATGAGTTTCTGCTGTCCAAGTGGTCCAGAGCGGAGTGGAGAGCCAGTGAGATCGCATCCACCATTGATCTGTTGTGGCGGTAAGCGAACTGCAGTGGGTCGAGGTTCATGGTGAGGTAGGAGTTGAAATGCGCCATAACCAACCTCTCAACGCACTTCATCACCACAGACGTCAGTGCCACTGGTCGATAGTCATTGAGGCACATCACCTTGCTCTTCTTGGGCACCGGTATTATTGATGCCCTTTTAAAGCAGGTGGGAACCTCAGACCTCAGAAGTGAGAGGTTGAAAATGTCCGTTAAAAACTCCAGCCAGTTGGTCTGCACAGGTTTTTAGAACACGGCCGGGTATACCATCATGTCCAGGTGCTTTTCGAGTGTTAACCCCCCTGAAGGATCTTCTGATGTCGGCCTCTGTGACTGTGACTGAAATACCATCATGGCGAATGGGGGCTCGGGTAGCCACATCAGTGTTCTCCCTATCAAAGCGTGCGTAAAACGCATTGAGCTTGTCAGGGAGAGATGCTTCGCTAACAATTGAGCTGCCTCCTGATTTCGCCTTGTAGGAGGTGATGGGATTCAAGCCCTGCCATAGTTGCCGAACATCCTTCTCATCCTCCAGCTTGGAGCAGAGGTCCCTTTTGGCCTTTTAGATGCCCTTACCAAGGTCGTATCTGGACTTCTTGTAGTCCTCTGCATCTCCAGACCAGAATGCCCGGGAACTGGTCTTCAGAAGAGTGCGGATGCAAAATGGTCACATTTGCAGGTGATACCAAACTAGTAACATGGATTATGATATGGCAGCACAGAAATTCAGGAACAGTCTGGAAAAATGTGTGAAAAACCAGTGAAAAACTCAGTGTTAATCAAACCTTGTAAAATGCAAAAGATGCACACAGAATTAATGGGTAGTAATGTAACTAAGGATGAAGGTAAGGGAATAAAGGCAACTTCGGAGACTTGATGGACTAAAGCCATTCCCTTGGTTGACTATATACTTGCTCAAATACTGATCACCAAAAAACAATAGATATTTTTGTGCTTGAGGCAATGAAGTAAAGAGCCAGCATGTTGCTCCTCAAATATCCAGTTAAACCAAATGGTCTGCTCCAAATACAATTCCAGTCAATCACTCAACCAAGGTGTTGTTTTTGGAGCATTCTATAAAGCTAATGATATTCCATGTAAAGGTGATTAATCATTCTCCTTGAAGGTGACAAATCTTTCTCAAAAAAAATACTCATCACTGCGGCAATGCAGGAGTTATTCATGGTCCCAGCACTCATATTCCAGAACTGTTTCCATGTATTTCCATGTGACGTAATTAACAGAATAGACCCAAAAACACGGCCTAAACAGTTTCAATTAAAAATCAATACTCAAGGGGAGGTGACTAACTTCTCTCCTGAAAGATGGCATATCCCTCCCAGGAATATTACTTGTCACTGAGTAGTTAATTGTGATTCTCGCATTCATTTTCCAAAACTATCCCATTTAATCCATGTTACATTATTAACATTATTAACAGTTGCCTCAAAAATATGGCCTGATAAATGTTTCCACTTTTGGGAATAGAATCTGAATGGTGTCAGATTCATTGGGAATCCCAATGCTGATAACTGTTTACGATGTAGATTCCATGGGAGGTTCTGCCACTAAAGTGCGACAAAGTTGGGAATACATGTTCATTGGGAATCCCAAAGTGAGTAGCATTTGTGCAGAAACATGGTAGCAATTACAGAACTCCTGCCATTTCCCAGTATGGTATGGCCTCATCCTTTCAAGTTTTATTTGATTACTTCCTACCATTGACTTATTTGTCTGAAGAAGGGTTTCGGCCCGAAACATTGCCTATTTCCTTCGCTCCATAGATGCTGCTGCACCCGCTGAGTTTCTCCAGCACTTTTGTCTACCTCTGAATGGTGTCAACCTTATGAAAACTTCACATAAAATCTGTAAATGAGAATTAGCAAGAAGGAACAACGAAAGGGATGAGTCGTCAAAGAATGAATCTTATCATTAAATCTTTCTGACTTTTCCTTGGGTTCAGTCCAGACACATGCAAGCAATTTAGCTGATGGCTCTGAAGGGTTTTAGGTGAAATAACTTTGACCAGCAACAACTAACTCCCACTGGACAAGCGAACACAGCTCAAATGTGAACATAATTCAGCAACTTTTGACATTGCTTCAGAAAACTCCATTAGAGAGCATATCTTGATGGCTGGTGGGAAACATTAAATGGTGTATTGCAATGGGGTGGGGGTGTATGGTATGGCTGGTCTTCAAATGAGCTGAGTGTCGAAACTTATTCTTGGAACAATTTGAAAAGAGCTCTGAACTGTGCACCACACTGGATTTCTGACCTGCAAGTGCTAGCTGTTGGCAGCACACCAGAGCTATCACCTCCACATGTTTCTTGTTTACCATTAGACATGTTACTGGATGTTTTGCAACATTTAGATATATAACCATATAACCATATAACAATTACAGCACGGAAACAGGCCATCTCGGCCCTACAAGTCCGTGCCGAACAATTATTTTCCCTTAGTCCCACCTGCCTGCACTCATACCATAACCCTCCATTCCCTTCTCATCCATATGCCTATCCAATTTATTTTTAAATGATACCAACGAACCTGCCTCCACCACTTCCACTGGAAGCTCATTCCACACCGCTACCACTCTCTGAGTAAATAAGTTCCCCCTCATGTTACCCCTAAACTTCTGTCCCTTAATTCTGAAGTCATGTCCTCATGTTTGAATCTTCCCTATTCTCAAAGGGAAAAGCTTGTCCACATCAACTCTGTCTATCCCTCTCATCATTTTAAAGACCTCTATCAAGTCCCCCCTTAACCTTCTGCACTCCAGAGAATAAAGACCTAACTTATTCAACCTTTCTCTGTAACATAGTTGTTGAAACCCAGGCAACATTCTAGTAAATCTCCTCTGTACTTTCTCTATTTTGTTGACATCCTTCCTATAATTGGGCGACCAAAATTGTACACCATACTCCAGATTTGGTCTCACCAATGCCTTGTACAATTTTAACATTACATCCCAGCTTCTATACTCAATGCTCTGATTTATAAAGGCTAGCATACCAAAAGCTTTCCTTACCACCCTATCTATATGAGATTCCACTTTCAAGGAACTATGCACGGTTATTCCCAGATCCCTCTGTTCAACTGCATTCTTCAATTCCCTACCATTTACCATGTACGTCCTATTTTGATTTGGCCTGCCAAGGTGTAGCACCTCACATTTATCAGCATTAAACTCCATCTGCCATCTGTCAGCCCATTCTTCCAAATGACCTAAATCACTCTGTAGACTTTGGAAATCCTCTTCATTATCCACAACACCCCCTATCTTGGTATCATCTGCATACTTACTAATCCAATTTACCACACCTTCATCCAGATCATTGATGTACGACAAATAACAAAGGACCCAACACAGATCCCTGTGGCACCCCACTCATCACTGGCCTCCAACCCGACAAACAGCCATCCACCATTACCCTCTGGTGTCTCCCATTCAGCCACTGTTGAATCCATCTTGCTACTCCTGCATTTATACCCAACAGTTGAACCTTCTTAACCAACCTTCCATGAGGAACCTTGTCAAAGGCCTTACTAAAGTCCATATAGACAACATCCACTGCTTTACCCTCGTCAATTTCCCTAGTAACCTCTTCAAAAAATTCAAGAAGATTAGTCAAACATGACCTTCCAGGCACAAATCCATGTTGACTGTTCCTAATCAGACCCTGTTTATCCAGATGCTTATATATATTATCTCTAAGTATCTTTTCCATTAATTTGCCCACCACTGAAGTCAAACTAACAGGTCTATAATTGCTAGGTTTACTCTTAGAACCCTTTTTAAACAATGGAACAACATGCGCAGTACGCCAATCCTCGGGGACTATTCCCGTTTCTAATGACATTTGAAATATTTCTGTCATAACCCCGGCTATTTCTACACTAACTTCCCTCAATGTCCTAGGGAATATCCTGTCAGGACCTGGAGACTTATCCACTTTTATATTTTTCAAAAGTGTCAGTACTTCTTTTACTATGAAACTCATAGTATCCATAGCTACTCTACTAGTTTCCCTTACCTCACATAATTCAATATTCTTCTCCTTGGTGAATACCGAAGAAAATAAATTGTTCAATATCTCCCCCATCTCTTTTGGCTCTGCAGATAGCTGTCCACTCTGTCTCTCCAATGGACCAATTTTATCTCTCGTTATCCTTTTGCTATTAATATAGCTGTAGAAACCCTTTGGATTTACTTTCACCTTACTTGCCAAAGCAACCTCATATCTTCTTTTAGCTTTTCTAATTTCTTTCTTAAGATTCTTTTTACATTCCTTATACTCCTCAAGCACCTCATTTACTTCATGCTGCCTATAATTATTGTAGATCTCCCTCTTTTTCCGAACAAGATGTCCAATTTCCCTTGAAAACAAGGGCTCTTTCCAATTTTTACTGTTTCCTTTCAACCGAACAGGAACATAAAGATTCTGTACTCTTAAAATCTCCCCTTTAAATGTCCTCCATTTCTCTTCTACATCCTTCCCATAAAACAAAATGTCCCAGTTCACTCCTTTTAAATCATTTCGCATCTCATCAAAGTTAGCCTTTCTCCAATCAAAAATCTCAACCCTAGGTCCAGTTCTGACCCTCTCCATAATTATATTGAAACTAATGGTATTGTGATCACTGGACCCGAAGTGCTCCCCAGCGCATACCTCCGCCACCTGTCCCGTCTCATTTCCTAACAGGAGGTCCAGCACTGCCCCTCCTCTAGTAGGTACCTCTATGTATTGCTGCAAAAAACTATCCTGCACACATTTTACAAACTCCAAACCATCCAGCCCATTTACAGAATGTGTTTCCCAGTCTATGTGTGGAAAGTTGAAATCTCCCACAATCACTACCTTGTGCTTACTACTAATATCTGCTATCTCCTTACATATTTGCTCTTCCAATTCTCGATCCCCATTTGGCGGTCTATAATACACTCCTATAAATGTTGCTACACCTTTCCCACTTCTCAGTTCCACCCAAATAGCCTCCCTAGATGAGCCCTCCAATCTATCCTGCCAAAGCACTGCTGTAATATCTTCCCTGACTAGCAATGCAACACCTCCACCTCTTGCCCCTCCAATTCTATCACACCTGAAGCAACGAAATCCTGGCATATTTAGTTTCCAATCACAGCCCTCCTGCAACCATGTTTCACTGATCGCCACAACATCATACTTCCAGGTGTCTATCCAGGCTCTAAGCTCATCCACCTTTCTTACAATGCTCCTAGCATTAAAATATACACATTTAAGAAACCCCCTATCTTGGACGCGTTGAGACACGTCCGAGACCTTGGCACCAGGGAGGCAGACCACCATCCTGGTCTCCCGACTGCGTCCACAGAATCGCCTATCCGACCCCCTAACAATAGAGTCCACAATTACTATTGCCCTCTTCTTTTTGCCCCTACCTTTCGGAGCAACAGGGCCGGTCTCTGTGCTGGAGGCCCGTCCGCTGTCGCTACCCCCGGGCAGGCTGTCAACCCCATCCGTACTCAAACAGGAGTACTTATTTGCAAGGTGTACTGACATTGGAGTACTCACTCGTCCCTGCCTCTGCCCCTTGCCCTTCCTTAGCGTGATCCACATGTCTCTCTCCCGTGGTTTTGGAGTGACCACCTCCCTATAACTCCTCTCTATGACCTCCTCACTCTCCCTGACCAGACAGAGGTCATCGAGCTGCTGCTCCAGGATCCTAATACGGTCCCTTAGGAGCCCCATCTCGATGCACCTGGTGCAGATGTGGATGTCTGGAGGGCCATCCGACACCATGACCTCCCACATCTGACATCCAGAACAGTACACTGCTCTGGCTGTCATTCTCCCGCCTTACCCTGGATCCGATACAAGTACAATACAATAGTAACTGCTGGGAGAAATCAGCAGGTATCTGACTCACAAACAGATGCTCCCTCTTGACCTTTAAACTGTACCTTTATTATATAAACAAAAAGCACTGTACCCTTGGCTCACTGTACCTTTACTAAAGCACTGTACCTTTAGCCCACTGTACCCTTGGCTCACTGTACCTTTACTAAAGCACTGTACCTTTAGCCCACTGTACCCTTGGCTCACTGTACCTTTACTAAAGCACTGTACCTTTAACCAGAAAGCAGAAATGCTAACCTGAGGTTGCACCCAATCAGCTGCTTCCTCTAGTCTGCTTCCACCAATCAGCGGCTTCCACCAGAACCCTCCCTATGGAGTGTGGAACGTTACAGATTTCGGTAAAAGCCCTGACCCTCCTCCACTCGCTCCAACGGTTCCCGGGCCTCTGTGAAAGAAAGCCCCGCGCTCGATTTAAATACTCACAGCCCTGACCCTCCTCCACTCGCTCCAACGGTTCCCGGGCCTCTGTGAAAGAAAGCCCCGCGCTCGATTTAAATACTCACAGCCCTGACCCTCCTCCACTCGCTCCAACGGTTCCCGGGCCTCTGTGAAAGAAAGCCCCGCGCTCGATTTAAATACTCACAGCCCTGACCCTCCTCCACTCGCTCCAACGGTTCCCGGGCCTCTGTCTTGCTTTAAGAAATATTGGGCATATTTCTTAAAGCAATTCCTTTACTGAGAACAACTCTGTTCGTTCCAAGTAAAATAAAACAGGCTTATTCTGATATTTTGTGCTATAAACAACATTTTTTCATATTGCCTTTAAAGTAAATTCAGACTGATTGATTAACTGGTTTCAGATTTATTGTTGTTCAATTGGAAATAATTTTTGCAAGCCAAGTGTTGTAACTCATAGAGAAACATAGAAACATAGAAAATAGGTGCAGGAGTAGGATTTAATATGATCATGGCTGATCATCCAACTCAGTATCCTGTACCTGCCTTCTCTCCATACCCCCTGATCCCTTTAGCCACAAGGGCCACATCTAACTCCCTCTTAAATATAGCCAATGAACTGGCCTCAACTACTTTCTATGGCAGAGAATTCCACAGATTCACCACTCTCTGTGTGAAAAATGTTTTTCTCATCTCGGTCCTAAAAGACTTCCCCCTTATCCTTAAACTGTGACCCCTTGTTCTGGACTTCTCCAACATCGGGAACAATCTTCCTGCATCTAGCCTGTCCAACCCCTTAAGAATTTTGTAAGTTTCTATAAGATCCCCCCTCAATCTTCTAAATTCTAGCGAGTACAAGCCGAGTCTATCCAGTCTTTCTTCATATGAAATTCCTGCCATCCCAGGAAACAGTTTGGTGAACCTTCTCTGTGCTCCCTCTATGGCAAGAATGTCTTTCCTCAGATTAGGAGACCAAAACTGTACACAATACCCCAGGTCGGGTCTCACCAAGGCCCTGTCCAACTGCAGTAGAACCTCCCTGCTCCTGTACTCAAATCCTTTTGCTATGAATGCTAACATACCATTCGCTTTCTTCACTGCCTGCTGCACCTGCATGCCTACTTTCAATGGCTGGTGTACCATGACACCCAGGTCTCGTTGCATCTCGCCTTTTCCTAATCGGCCACCATTCAGATAATAGTCTACTTTCCTGTTTTTGCCACCAAAGTGGATAACCTCACATTACAACATTTCGTTCAGACCGAAAGGTCTGAATAACAAATAAAGGATTCAAATTATCCACATTATACTGCATCTGCCATGCATTTGCCAACTCACCCAACCTATCCAAGTCACCTTGCAGCCTCCTAGCATCCTCCTCACGGCTAACACTGCCCCCCAGCTTCGTGTCATCCGCAAACTTGGAGATGTTGCATTCAATTCCCTCGTCCAAATCATTAATATATATTGTAAATAGCTGGGGTCCCAGCACTGAGCCTTGCGGTACCCCACTAGTCACTGCCTGCCATTACGAAATGGACCCATTTACTCCTACTCTTTGCTTCCTGTCTGCCAGCCAGTTCTCTATCCACATCAATACCGAACCCCCAATACTGTGTGCTTTAAGTTTGCATACTAATCTCTTATGTGGGACCTTGTCGAAAGCCTTCTGAAAGTCCAGATATAACACATCCACTGGTTCTCCCTTATCCACTCTACTAGTTACATACTCCAAAAATTCTATAAGATTCGTCAGACATGATTTACCTTTCATAAATCCATGCTGACTTTGTCCAATGGTTTCACCACTTTCCAAATGTGCTGCTATTCCATCTTTAATAACTGACTAGCATTTTCCCCACTACCGATGTTAGACTAACTGGTCTGTAATTCCCCGTTTTCTCTCTCCCTCCCTTTTTAAAAAGTGGGGTTACATTAGCTGCCCTCCAATCCTCAGGAACTACTCCAGAATCTAAAGAGTTTTGAAAAATTATCACTAATGCATCCACTATTTCTGGGACAATTTCCTTAAGTATTCTGTGATGCAGCCTATCTGGTCCTGGGGATTTATCGGCCTTTAATCCAGTCAATTTACCTAACACCACTTCCCGACTAACCTGGATTTCACTAAGTTCCTCCATCTCATTTGACCCCCAGTCCCCTGCTATTTCCAGCAGATTATTTATGTCTTCCTTAGTGAAGACAGAACCAAAGTAGTTATTCAATTGGTCTGCCGTGTCCTGGTTCCCCATGATCAATTCACCTGTTTCTGACTGCAAGGGACCTACATTTGTTTTAACTAATCTTTTTCTCTTCGCATATCTATAAAATCTTTTGCAGTCAGTTTTTATGTTCCTTGCCAGTTGTCTTTCATAATCTATTTTCCCTTTCCTAATTAAGCCCTTTGTCCTCCTCTGCTGGACTCTGAATTTCTCCCAGTCCTCTGGTAGGCTGCTTTTTCTGGCTAATTTGTATGCTTCATCTTTTGTTTTGATACTATCCCTGATATCCCTTGTTATCCACGGATGCACTACCTTCCCTGATTTATTCTTTGGCCAAACTGGGATGAACAATTGTTGTAGTTCATCCATGCAGTCTTTAAATGCCTTCCATTGCATTTCCACCGTCAACCCTTTAAGAATCAATTGCCAGTCTATCTTGGCCAATTCCCGTCTCATACCCTCAAAGTTATCTTTCTTTAAGTTCAAAACCCTCGTTTCTGAATTAACTACATCACTCTCCATCCTAATGAAGAACTCAACCATATTATGGTCACTCTTGCCCAAGGGGCCATGCACAACAAGACTGCTAACTAACCCTTCCACATTACACAATACCCAGTCTAGAATAGCCTGCTCTCTCGTTGGTTCCTCTACATGTTGGTTTAGAAAATTATCCCGCATACATTCCAAGAAATCCTCTTCCTCAGCACCTCTGCCAATTTGATTCACCCAATCTATATGTAGATTGATGTCACCCATTATAACTGTTTTACCTTTGTTGCACACATTTCTAATTTCCTGTTTGATGCCATCCCCAACTCCACTACTACTGTTAGATGGCCTGTACACAACTCCCACTAGCGTTTTCTGCCCCTTAGTGTTTCGCAGCTCTACCCATATCGATTCCACATCCACAAGCTAATGTCCTTCCTTTCTATTGCGTTAATCTCCTCTCTAACCAGCAACGCTACCCCACCTCCTTTTCCATTCTGTCTACCCCTCCTGAATATTGAATATCCCTGGATGTTCAGCTCCCAGCCTTGGTCACCCTGGAGCCATGTCTCCGTGATCCGAACTATATCATATTCATTAATAAATATCTGAACATTCAACTCATCCACCTTATTACGAATGCTCCTTGCATTGAGACACAAAGCCTTCAGGCTTGTTTTTACAACCCTCTTACCCCTTATACAATTGTTGAAAAGTGGCCCTTTTTGATTTTTGCCCTGGATTTGTCTGCCTGCCCCTTTTACTTTTCACCTTGCTACCTATTGCTTCTACCCTCATTTTACACCCCTCTGCTCATGCTCCCATCCTCCTGCCACATTAGTTTAAATCCTACCCGACAGCACTAGCAAACACTCCCCCGAGGGAGTGTACAACTGTTTCTGTGTATCTGTACAAAGTGGATCTGTACACACATTGATATTGATACATTCCCCAGTAAATGCACGTGTGCCATTGAACTAATCTGGAAGACCAGCCTCACATTAAGCAAAATATTTTGCCGCACTGCCATTTCAGAAAGATTATTAAAAGGCAACTGTTGTGCAACTTCTATCCAAAGCCTGAATTTGGTTGGCTTGCAGTTTTTCTCTAGTTTCACTTTACATTTCTCCACAATCTCATTGTATCTATGAAACGGAAAAACGGAAAGCACTACTCCCCCCAATGTGTGATCCCCTAAACTCTCTTCTGAGCTTTCATTCAACATGGTACTGCCTTTTCTGACACTTTCTCGTTTCTCCTGGAAGCCACATTCATCAGACATAGCTTCAAAACAAGACTTTGACTGATTTGTATTTGCTATTTGTCATTCCATATCTGTGTTTTCTTCCAACTCCTTACCTGTGAACATTAATTCCCAGCTTCACATGTATGTTTCCCACTATCACCTATTTGAACCTCGCTGGTCAGGTTTTTGTCCCCTCTGCAGCAACAAAATCAAACTAAAAAAAAGAGATTCTTTATGTTGTTGGTGCTTTGCTCCTCTGTTTTTAATGCGTTGAACTACTCTCTTCCAAGAAAAAGCTACAGCCATGTGTCCTATCTCAATATGTGTGTTGTCTCTTGTGTCACCTGCTTCTGAAATCTCTTGTCATTGTTCATCACATCCCTAGTGTGCTTTGTTTTAGTGTTGGTCACAGTCAAAATATCTCCAGTAACGGCCTGCCTTTTCTTGTCTACATCATCACCTACAGGGATTCCAGGCATCCATCTGCATCCCAATTCTTCCTTATCTGCATGCAACACTTTGGCAACTACAGGCCATCTTCCATATGTTTTCAAAACAATACTTGATAATTTCTTAATTATCTATTCTTAAATATCTTGATATCTATTCTTAAATAACTCTCAACTGTCCAATTAACATGGAAAAAAGTGTTTATAATGTCTTCATCCCTCATGCTAACTATGCTATTTCTTCACAGATTCCATCCCTCTTCATGATAATTCTCTCAGGCTGATCACTACTTTGCAATTTCAAATTCCTGTTGAATCTGGAGTGTTAATATTCTTGCATTCTCTTCATTTGTGTTTATTATTATTTCTATAATGGACTTCCTTCACCTCTATCCAAAAGTTATGTCAATAAAACACATACTTGGTACAACACAAACATACTTACAAGGCATCCTGACACAAAGGGTTCTGTCCATGAACCTTCATGTACTCTCATCAAATCGAAGACCAATTTTAGTACAAACATTCAGTGTACACCATTCAGAGACATGCCAAGCATAATACATGCTTATACACTAGATGTACATTATCATAACTTTAGAGATTTCTCACTTTGTCTCTAATTTCCTCAGTGCTTCTGATATCTGGAACTTGACTCCTTTTCTTCATGGTACCTATTTATCCCCACTCCAGCCTCCGAGCCACAGCAAATATAAATATAAACTGCGGATGTAGTGCACATCCTGAGAATACTTAGAATTGACTGTTATAGATTGTGTACACAAATGTTATGCAACAAATAAAAATCTTATAAATTCCTTCTCTATCTTGTTAATATTTAGTGGAGGAACATTGTCAAATATCCAAATGTATTCTGGAAAATTATGACTAATGCATCAGCAGTTTCCTCTCTACTTCATTTAAAACTAAGCATTAGGTCCAATGTCATTAAAATTAACGAAGTATAAATTCACAATTATTAAAATATATAACATAAAAAATATTAAAACACTTAAAGACAATTAAAATATTTAGCTATCCCAATTGATTAAAGGAATGCCTACCATGGGTATCTCTCTATTTAAATAAATAGATTGGAATCCCAATGCTGGGAAACTGTTTACGATGTAGATTCCATGGGAGATTCTGCCACGAAAGTGCAACAAAGTTGGGAATACATATTCATTGGGAATCCCAAAGCGGGTAGCATTTGTGCAGAAACATGGTAGCAATTACAGAACTCCTGCCATTTCCCAGTATGATATGGCCTCATCCTTTCAAGTTTCATTTGATTACTTCCTACCATTGACTTATTTTTAGTTTTCTTTCTATATCTAATACTTTATCTTCTCCTCTATAAGTAGGTCTGCTGAGTCCCATTTTCTTAATATGAACAAATGTTTATTGACATCATCCCTGAACTGGATCATTCTAATTTTACGATTATGCCTGAATATTCCAGATTCCCCAACCAAAAATATTAATCATTTCAATTGTTATAATTACATTAAATTATTTATATAAAGCACCTCAATTAGTTCACTGTTTAATCTTCTCTGTGCAGAGCAGCATAATCCTTTTAGTATCTTCCAAGATAATTTGTGCTGAGCCTCCATCAAGGTCATCTTATCCTTCCCAGGACTGAACATAGTAAATTACTTGGAGATGAGAGATTTACCTAACTGCAAGAGTCTTTGTGGAAACACATTCAATATCTAAAATACTGGCAGCTTGAGCACCTTTCCAGTTGATTCTCAATAATTCTGGAAACAAAGTTATGGATGAAGAAATAAAACAAATTGGGTAGATTCATTCTTGGGTCCAGTTGTACTATATTCAAAATTCAGTTTAGTTTAGAGATACAGCGCAGAAACAGGCCCTTTGGCGCACTGGCTCCGCGCCAACCATCGATCCTTGTACACTAGCGCTATCCTACACACCAGGGACAATTTATATTCATTACCAAAGCCAATTAACCTACAAACCTGTACGTTATTGGAGTGTGGGCAGAAACTGGAGCACCTGGTGAAACCCATGCGGTCACGGGAAGAACATACAAACTCCGTACAGACTGCACCCATAGTCAGGATAGAACATTTTTTACATGGTACGGCAGCAACTCTAGGCTGTAAGAGCGGTACGGGGCTGCAGCCGTAGAGCTGCTGCTTTACAGCGCCAGGGACCCGGGTTCGATCCTGACTATGGGTATATGACTATAAGTTTGTACGTTTTCGCCGTGACCTGCATGGGTTTTCCCCGGGAGCTCCGGTTTCCTCCCACACTCCAAATATGCAGAAGTTTGTAGGCAAATTAGCCTGGTAAATTGTCCCTCGTGTGTCCCTGGTGTGTGAAGGATAGTGTTAGTGTTCAGAGATCGATGGTCGAGGCGGACTCGGTGGGCCAAAGGGCCTGTTTCTGTGCTGTATCTTTAAACTAAACTAAAATGTAAAAGATGGATTACTTTTTCAAAATGTGGAATTTATTAGTACCCTCAGTTGATTATAATTGCAGCAGATATAATTTTTCACTGTCACCTTCTAGGCGCATATTGTTTGGCTTTTACCTGCAGTATGGTTTAGTGCAGCTGGAAACATTTGACCTCCCTGTCATTGTTATAGGAACTAATTGACTTGTTAATTACCCAAAGAGATCACATTGATCACCCGGTTCTGATAGTTGGCACCAGACTCTAAAACATTCACAATCTGGATGTGTGCAAATGACACATCCATCGGGAAGCGATATGTGAAAGACTGGAACTATTTTTAGTTTCTGATGACTACATGAATGATTGTGTTACAGACACTGTGCTAACTGTCGGTCCATTTACCTACAGGACTCATTCGTGCAGTTTCAATGTGCTTAATGCCTCAAATGCTATTTCAAAACACCAGAACATTATTTTAAATTGGTAATATCCTAGATATTGGAACAAAATGGTCAAAAAGTCTGCCTTTCCGTTATATCAAGGATATCAATATTGACAGGTCAAATGAATTGCCAAGCAAACCTCCTGCATGTGGGTGAAGAGAACAAATGATTTTTTTCAAGGGGAGTTTTGCAATTCACATACCACAATCACTCTACAGCAAAGTAATACTGGAGTTTTGTTTCAAAAGCATGTGTGGTACTGTTCTTAACCTCCAATGATGTAATTGAGTCATACACCATGGAAACAGGCGGTTTCACCCAATTGATCAATGCTAAATTCTATTTAGACAACGTCTACTGCCTTGCCCTCGTTAATGCTTTCAGTTACTGCTAAGTGCTGAGACCATTAGACATTGGGCATCAGGAGGTTAAGTATAGGTGTATACCAGGGGCGGAAAACCCGGGGGGGCCAGAGGGGACACGTCCCCTCCATGTTTTGAGAGGTGGGGGACATCCCCCCCAAGTTTTTGTAATCCAGATTTTAAAATCCGGTGAAATCTCTGCTTTCCGCGAGACAGTGGGGGTGGGACTGATGATCGAGGGCGCCGATTGGAGGAGAGAGACGTCGGTCAGGAGGCAATGGGGGCGAGACATGATTCAGCACGATGATTGGAGGAGGGAGGAGTGGGGGGGGGGTGGGGTGGGACTTAGGATAGAGCGCGGTGATTGGAGGAGGGAGACATGGCACAAACCTGCTCTTCATCTGTAGCCAGGATCGATCCCGGCCGGGTCTCCGGCGCTGTCCTGTCCCCTCCCAAGTACCCCCCCCCCCTCCCAGTGGTGGCCAGAGAGGTCGGCTGCAAAGATCCTCCGCCATAGGAACTTTGGTCGGCAGTCAGACGGGAGCTGTGCCCCCAGGCCCACAGCCAGTGCAGAGTAACAGCGCTAAACCCAGCTCAACTCTGCCTGTCCCACCATGTGAGCTTACAACCCTTCCTGGACTTGTGGGGAATATGGCCAGTGTGGAGAAGCAGCGCTGGTATCCCGTCAGTCCAGACAGGGCTGTAGTTAACCCGGCGAGTCACGCAGAGTTGAGCTGCATTTAGTGCTGGATTGAGCCTCCGAAGCCGCGCGCGCGTGTGTGTGTGTGTGTGTGTGTGTGTGTGTGTGTGTGTGTGTGTGTGTGTGTGTGTGTGTGTGTGTGTGTGTGTGTGTGTGTGTGTGTGTGTGTGTGTGTGTGTGTGTGTGTGTGTGTGTGTGTGAGAGAGTGCGCATGCGCACGTGGCCGCCAAAAAAATTGTGTCCCCGTCCCCTCCATGTTTTGATAGTGAGTTCCGCTCTTGGTGTATACATTCAAGGACTGGTATATAAACTGGAAAGGATGAGAGGGATATGGGACAAACGCAGACTGGCGGGACTATTGTAGATGGGATAGCTTGGTCGGCACGGCAGGTTGGGCTGAAGGGCCTGATACTGTGCTGTGACTATGACCAGCCGCACATTGCTCCTGAACTTGCTATATATGTTTTTGCAACACAGAGAGCAAATAATCACATAAAGTTATCCTTAAAAGGTTTGCGGTCTTAAAATAAATAATTATTATTCAGGATCAATATTACGAACATTTGAAGACATATGTTGAGTGATTCAATGATTCAGTGCAATGTAAAAGCATTGTAACATAAATGAAGAGAACCAATACGTTACCTCTAAAAATACATTCATACAAGTTCTAATTAACATTTTCCCACTGTGTAAAAAGAATAGATACTTGAAATTCAAGAAACAGATTAAACTGAATGGGGAATAATGACTTTGAAGATTATAGAATAAGATCTCTTCAAAGAAAAGTAATCAGTGTTGTCAGATACATGAATGGAATGTGCTGCAAGACTAAAGTGTACAGCTGCATTTTTTGGAGCCTCAGAGACAAACCATCCACCAGCATTACAAACAAATTATGTTAAACACGACACTTTAATACAAGATCAAACATTGGAACTTTATAATTTTACATCTATTTGAGCACCACTGTGAACCAACACATACACCTCTGTTTCAAATATTTGACAGTTCTGCTTTTATTATAACTAAGCCATGACAATAAACTCACTTGAACTTGAACATAAAGGTAAAAAAAAATTTTAAACTAGCAAATCAAATATGTTATCTTATGAATTAAATTTTTGCATTTTGTAGTACATTTATTCCATTATACCAGAACTCGTGTCTATTTAAGGCAAATATTTCACAGGTACAATTTAAAGAGCATTAAAAGAAGATATTTTAAAAGCTGGTCAACTTGATCCTTTTAATCATTTCATTTGAAACATCTTACACAGTGATGCGGCTGGTAGAACTACTCTCACAGTCCAGAGACCCAGATTCAACTCTGGGCTTGTGTGATGTTCGTTTGGAATTTGACAATAGACAATTGACAATTGGTGCAGGAGTAGGCCATTCGGCCCTTCGAGCCAGCACTGCCGTTCAATGTGATCATGGCTGATCATCCCCAACCAGTACCCCTACCTGCCTTTCTCCCTGTAACCACATGGATTTCCTCTAGGTGCTCTGGTTTTCCCCACATCCCAAAACATGGTAGTTTGCAGGTTAATTGACCTCTGTCAATTGCCCCTTGTATGTAGGGAGTGGAACGGAAAGTGGGATAATAGATAAACATAGAAATATAGGTGCAGGAGTGGGCCATTCGGCCATGGCTGATCATCTAAAATCAGTACACTGTTCCTGATTTTTCCCCATATCCCTTGATTCCTTTAGCCCTAAGAGCTAAATCTAACTGGTGTGAACGGGTGATCTTTGGTCGGTACCAAAGATTACCAACCCATGGTGGGTTGAATGGGCCTGTTTTCATGCTCTATCCTTCAATCAGTCAATCAATCTCCCGGATGGAAAGAAATAAAGCCGGGATTGTAGAAGATATTTTGTTGCTTCACATGCTTGATCAATGGTGTTTTATCATAAATGTCTTATTATTATTAATGTTTAGTGTTTTCTGAGTCATTCGTAACTCTATGTCATATTGTTACTTGTGGGTGGAGCACCGTCAAATTCCTTGTATGTGCATACTTGGCCAATAAACTTACTTACTTACTTTTCAATGATCAGGAATTCCCTGCCACACAGGGCAGTGGAGGGCAAATCACTGGATGGATTTAAGAGAGAGTTAGATAGAGCTCTAGGGGCTAGTGGAATCAAGTGATATGGGGAGAAGGCAGGCACGGGTTATTGATTGGGGACGATCAGCCATGATCGTATTGAATGGCGGTGCTGGCTCGGAGGGCCGAATGGCCTCCTCCTGCACGTATTTTCTATGTTTCTATGACCATTGATGAGGTTAGAGGGAATGGAAACAAAGAAATATATAGAGATCTGTGTAGTGCATGTCAGAGGTGTAATCTGCCTATGACAGATGTAATCTGCCTAAGGAAAACAAAGGAAATGCACAACAAATTATTTAGTTACGATAGAAAAAAAAAAAAAATGTAACATTACAAGTAAAACACAAGAGACTACAGATGCTGGAAGTTTATGACAAAGACAAACTGCTGGTGGAACAGCAGGCCAGACAGCATTCCTTCAAGATGGTGGCAGTGGTGAATAGAGGAGAGCAATGGTGCCAGTGAGTGGACTGGGGTTCACCTTCCACGCGTTGAAGGCACACTGGCTGTTCTGAGGCCGGCTGTGGGAGATGCCGCAGTACAGAGTGGTGATCATGTGTGGCGAGGGACAGCATGTTCGCGGGTCAACAAATTCGGATCAATGTATTGGGTAGTGGACCACTAGAGGACATGCAGTAGCCGCAGATCAAGATAATGAGGCACTGCTGGAGGCCCCACTGAGGCCAAGTACAAAGATTGGACACGGCCTGCAGTGGCATGGAGTGACGGAGCAGCGATGGAGGACACTGATAGCATCGCCAGGCCAATGCCTGCAACTCCGACCCAATGCCACCCAGACAATGGGCATTGGGTCTAAGTTAACACTCCATTTTGAAGCTTGAAGGATACAAAATGGTGCCAGAAACAATAGACAATAGGTGCTGAAGTAGGCTATTGGCCCTCGAGCCAACACCAATATAGAATGTGACTCTTGGTGTACTACCTCAGTGTAATTTATTATTCTTACATCCATTTGCTCAAGTATAATTGTGCTTATGTCTAGTAAGATTTTTATTAAATTGCATGTGAAAAGGAATTTCATTGTACTCAGCTACATGTGGCAATAGAGTACCATTGAACCATTCTGTGCAAGAAAATGGATAGACGATATTTTAGGTCAGGTCTTCTTCAGGTTGGTAGAATCATACAACAAAATTGTTTGTTCCGATACAAACAAAAAATACCGACAGACTCAAAATTGTCCATTATGATATTCAACCCAAAATCGGCCATATGCCCAGACAGAAGATGAAGTGCTGTTTCTCCCAGTCACCATTGTGGAATAACTACACGTAATCTACAAAATGGTCACCCAATCATTGGTATCTCCATTACAAACAAGACCACATTGAGAGCACCCACTGCATACCACCATCGACTTTCCTCAGTGGATATTTTTAAGGCAGAGATAGACAAATTCTTGAATAGAATGGGTGTCAAGGGTTATGGGGAGAAGGCAGGAAATTGGATTAGGAAGCAGAGATCAGCCATGATTGAATGGCGGAGTAGACTCGATGGGCCGAAAGGTCTAATTCTACTCCTATAACGTAATTTGTAAGTTGTAACTCTTCCAAAGTCAACAATCAGTTCCTTGGTTGTATTGACATTGAGAGCAAGGTTGTTATTCTGGCACCAATTGGTCGTCAATCGATCTCCCTCCTGTACTCTGAGACACCGTCATCTGCAATTCCTCCAACAACAATGGCGTAGTCAGTGAACTTTTTTAAATTTAATTTAGTTGGTTTATTGTCATGTGTACAGATGCACAGTCAAATATTTTTGTTGCTTGCTGAACTGTATATATATGCATGATTGCAATCAAGCCATCCACGGCGTCTAGATGATAAAGGGAATAATGTTACTGCAAGATAAAGTCGTGCATATCTCTGAAGATCTCTCCTGGTCCGAGAACACGGATGCAATTATAAAGAAAGCACAGCAGCGCCACTACTTCCTGAGAAGATTAAGGAGAGTTGGTATGTCAAGGAGTACTCTCTCTAACTTCTACCCCAGATACACAGTAGAGAGCATGCTGACCAGTTGCATCGTGGCTTGGTTTGGCAACTTGAGCGCCCAGGAGCGGAAAAGACTGCAAAAAGATGTAAACACTGCCCAGTCCATCAGCGGCTCTGACCTCCCTACCATCGAGGGGATCTATCGCAGTTGCTGCCTCAAAAAGGCTGCCAGCATCGTCAAGGACCCACACCATCCTTGCCACTCACTCATCTCCCCGCTGCCATCAGGTAGAAGGTACAGGAGCCTGAAATATGCAACATCCAGGTTCAGGAATAGCTACTTCCCCACAGCCATCAGGCTATAAAATTCACTCAAACAAAACTCTGATCATTAATAGCCCATTTCACTTTGTCTGTTTATTTATGTATATATATATATATATATATATATATATATATATATTCATTGGTATATGGTCACACTGATCAGTTCTGTTCTGTATTTATTTATGCCTACCTTTTTTTCTGTTGTGCTGAAGCAAAGCAAGAATTTCATTGTCCTATCTGGGACACATGACAATTAACTCTCTTGAATCTTGAATCTCTCTTGAATTCTCTTGAATCTTGAATCTTCTTGAAGTCCAGTAAAGACTGATTAAAGATAGTCCGAGAGTCCGAGAGGTAGATAGTAGCTCGTGCCCGCTCTCTAGTTGTTTATAGGATGGTTCAGGTGCCCAATCATAGCTGTGAAGAATACATTTCATATGTTTCCATCTCCTTGTGTTTATTTTCTCCATTTCTATCTAACCTCATTAATCTATTAACCATGTGGTGGGGGAAGCATTTAAATCACCTCAGCAACCCTGCCCTCACCCAAACAGAGATATTTCCGTTATCCTATCCATCCCTCCACCAGGCTATCTGCAGCTTTAAACAATTATTTTTCCCCCTCATTTGACTAGCTCAACCTGAAATATTCAGTTTCTCTTTCCACAGACCTGCTGTTTCCAATATTTTGTATTTTTATTCCAGATTCTGTCTTTTATATTTTCAAAGATAGCTAATCACTCCGATACAACACATTGATCGCTACCTGCGCTGTATATATCGTGACATAATAATATTTCATTACAACAGTATAGAAAAGCATCAACTAATTCCAATTGTCACATTGTCACATTGAGATAAAGTGACATAACACTAAATATATCAGGACACGAGAGAATCATGAAATCATTGTGCTCACGGAATCATTGGCAGAAAAACAAACTCGATTAACTCAGTGGCGCAGGCAGCACTAGGGTTGCCAACTGTCCTGTATTAGACGGAACATACCGTATTTTGGATAAATTAGTTTGTCCCATACGGGACCGCCCTTGTCCCGTATTTGACTGCTATTACTCAGGTCGAGGGGACTGTCGGCTCAATAGACAATAGACAATAGACAATAGGTGCAGGAGTGGGCCATTTGGCCCTTCGAGACAGCACTGCCATTCAATGTGATCATAGCAGATCATCCCCAATCAATACCCTGTTCCTACCTTCTCCCCAAATCCACTGACTCCGCTATTTTTAAGAGCACTATCTAGCTCTCTCTTGAAAGCATTCAGAGAACTTGCCTCCACCGCCCTCTGAGACAGAGAATTCCACAGACTCACCACTCTCTGTGAGAAAAAGTGTTTCCTCGTCTCCGTTCTAAATGGCTTACTGTGAATTTATTCTAAATTCTTAAACTGTAGCCCCCAATATCGGGAACATGTTTCCTGCCTCTAGCATGTCCAAGCCCTTAACAATCTTATATGTTTCAATGAGATACCCTCTCATCCTTCTAAACTCCAGAGTGTACAAGCCCAGCTGCTCCATTCTCTCAGCATATGACAGTCCCGCCATCCCGGGAATTAACCTTGTAAACCTACGCTGCACTCCCTCAATAGCATGAATGTCCTTCCTCAAATTAGGGGGCTAAAACTGCACACAATACTCCAGATGTGGTCTCACTAGGGCTCTGTACAACTGCAGAAGGACCTCTTTGCTCCTATATTCGATTCCTCTTGTAGTAAAGGCCAACATGCCATTCGATTTCTTCACTGCCTGCTGTACCTGCATGCTTACGTTCATAGACTGATGTACAAGGACCCCCAGATCCCATTGTGCTTCCCCTTTTCCCAACTTGACGCCATTTAGAAATAGGAGCGTTGCGTCAGGCCCCGCCTCATCCGTCCCGACGTAGTGCAGCCCATGGAGTGCAGCAGCAGTGCCTCGCCAATGGCCCCATAGGTCAGCTGTTCGACCTTCGGACCTTCGCTTACCGCCAACACCACCATCCCTCCTTCTCATGGCCCATCATCGGCTCATGAGTTGGATGGGGTGCTGGACAATGCGCACAGCAAATCACAAAGCCCAGCCGGCGTGCCAGCAGGTTCGGCAGCTTGAGCGTCCAGGAGCAGAAAAGAATGCAGAAAGTTGTGACCACTGCCCAGTCCATCATCGGCTCTGACCTCCCCACCATCGAAAGGATCTATCGCAGTCGTTGCCTCAAAAAAGTTGCCAACATCAGCAAGGACCCACACCATCCTGGCCACACACTCACCTCTCCTTTGCCATCAGGTAGAAGGTACAGGAGCCTGAAATCTGGTACATCCAGGTTCAGGAACAGCACCTTCCCCACAGCCACCAGGCTATTAAATTCGCCATCAAATCAAACTCTGAACTATGACAAATTATTGCACTTTATCTGTTTATTTATGTGTATATATATATATGGTCTATGCTATATAGACACACGGAACTGTTCTGTATTTATGCTTACAATACTCTGTTGTGCTGCAGCAAGCAAAAATTTCATTGTCCTATCTGGGACACGTGACAATAAACTCCCTTGACTTGACTTGACTGGACCCAAGTAGTTCCTCAAGCAGTTTCTTTTCTGCTCTCAATATAATCAACATTTCTTTAGAAGAATTGCACAAACTGGCAGGTTAAATGATTGACCTGGGCAGTGGAACTGAAGAATATTCAAAAACATTTAAAATCTGAAATATTACATTTGAAAAGAGTTTTACAGCGTGGAAACAGGCCTTTCGCCCACACCAACCATCGCATCCCATCTACACGTCCCACCTGCCTGAGTTTGGCCCATATCCCTCTAAACCTATCCTATCCATGTACTTGTTTAATTGCTTCATAAATGTTGCGATAGTCCCAGCCCTAACTACCTCCTCTGGCAGCTATTTCCTTACACACACCACCCTTTATATTGAAAAAGTTACCGGGCAAGATCATCTCTGACCCCTCTCACCCTGGCCACAAACTCTTTGAATCACTTCCCTCTGGAAGGCGACTCCGGGCTGTCAAAGCTGCCACAGCCAGACATAAAAACAGTTTTTTTCCACGAGTAGTAGCTCTACTCAATAACCAAAAATCTGTAGCCTCCTTTTGCTCTGGCATTTTATTTAATTCTCATATTTAATCAATAATGTTTAATTATTATTTTTTTATATTTTATGTGTCATTCCTAACTGTCACTGTATGTCATGTTGTCACTTGTGGGGGGAGCACCAAGGCAAATTCCTTGTATGTGAATACTTGGCCAATAAACAATTCATTCATTCATTCAAATTCCTATAAAGTCTTTCCCACTTCACCTTAAACCTATGCCCTCTGGTTCTCGATTCCCGCTCTCTGGGCAAGAGTCTCTGTGTGTCCACCCAATCTATTCCTGTCATGATTTTATACAGAAGACCTCACGTGGAACTGGGAAATCACCAGAAATCAGCTGAACCTCTCCTTAATTAATCACACTGAATTTATCAGCTGTGCTCTGATATTTGAAGCTACATGAGGTCCAATGGAGGAGCATGACCTTCTACAGATTACTCACTCTCCACACTTAAAACTCTGCCAATTGGTACTGTGCAAAGGAAAGACCAGATGCAAGGACAGCATTCTTTTTAGCTGAAAGGGAAAACAATTAAATGTATTAATAAGATCTAATTTACACTTACATTTAATATTAAGTTAATTTAAGATACTTAATGTGCTTTTACTTATAATGTTTTAAAATATTTCTTTTTTAATTTAAAAAATATGTAATGGTGGGGATTGATCAGAAATCCCTTTTGTTCTGCTGTATACTTCCCTGATAGTTGGGAGTCAGTTTAGTCGTGGACTTGCAACAGGCAGTCAATAACTCCATGGGCTTGCTCTTGGGCAAAGATCCAGAAGAGTGATTATGAAAGCGCACTCCGACAGTAACCACCCAACAAAGAGGTAGAGTTTTTTCCCCCCAAGGGTCAGAGGTCATCAATCATACATTTAAGCTTGCACCATCCTGCTGCACAAATTTTGCTTTTTTTTGGCACAGTTGAGTGAGCTACTTCAAGATCACACTTAGCAATTTGAGGATAGCTCATAGATTCTCCATTCTGCAGTACAAGAAATGGTCTGCTTTCAAATCTAAACAAGATTGTTGGAACTGTGCATTCTCTGTGCATATCTGTGGTTTAAATCTATTGAGCACGGATGGGGAAAACAGAGAAGGAATGTCGAAAATCAAATAGCCAAATTATTACCACATTTCAGGACATTTTCAATCCACAAAATTGTTCCTGAAGCCAATGTTTAATTCAATTCTTCAAATATTTTATTTTCATTAAATTGAAATATATAAACAAACATAAAAGCTTTAACAGAATGCTAGCATGGACACAAGGGCCAATTGGTTTCCTCTATAAAGAAATAATGATAAAAAATATCTGACTACAATCATGAATGGTCAAAATGTGAGAAGTAGGATGACTGTTATTGTAATGTTCGAATAATTTCAACGATCAAGTGAAGAAATTAGAGCATGAAATAAGCCAAGTCAATAGCATTATGTTTTAAGTGCAGGGAACCAAACCAAGAGTAAAACCAGATATCTCCTAAGTAACATTTAGGAGATGCCAGGGATATTGAGTCAGCTGCAACTGCCCACTCCTCAGTTTGAGAACAAATGGTTTTCTGGCGACATAAGATATGGGGGAATTACAGAAACAAAACTATTGAAATTGGAATGAAACAAATGAAAAGAATGCTGCAAGTTCAAACAACACAGCAATGGAAAACAGAACATAGCAACCAAAGTATCTCCCAATTGCACACAGAAAGAGTTGGAGGGAGCGAGAGCAAAAGAAGTGTATGATAAAATTATAACTTGACATTCCCAGAATCTCACTGAAGAATTCAAAACTAGTGAAATAAGATATCACGTTCGTGATTGTTCATTTTCTGTGCCAGAGAGACTGATCAAAAGGAATTGAGCTACAGAATCTAACAGATAGTCCAATATTTATTAGGCTAAATCATGAAATTTAATCTGAGACCCAGTCAATTAATGCAATCAGGAACTTTGTGTGCACAGAGTGCAGTTCCATACAAATGTTCCAGGTCCACCAAGCACGTAATTTACATTTACACAAGGATAGCTGTGCAAATACATTGCAAAGACATCTCCTTTGTACAATAACCAATACTGTCACTTGTTTGAATCCTGGCATTTATAGTACGTCTAATAAAGATGTGGACTTCATACCATGAAACAGGTTCTTAACTGGAAAGCAGCTCCAGCAATATTTACAGGGGCCAACTCTACCTATCTTCCAAGTCTTTCTTCTCATCATCAACATTCTCTCTCTCTCTCTCTCTCCTGACAACCACTTTCTCTGTCAAGGTCCCTTTCTCAATTATCATTTCCACACTCCTCCAATCTGTTACTTACTCCCATTTCCATTCTCAATATTGGTGGAACACAGGGAGTGACAGACCTTGATGCTCCTTTGAGTTTATTCTAACTTGCACAAGATCTGGGCCTTATGTGAAGATAGGTATCAGTGCATTGACTCAAACCGAATGTGCACCTTTACCCAACGACAACAAAATAAAGCTATATCTTTGAAATTCTGTTCTGACGTGTTCAAATAGATATATTCTTATATCCTTGAAGAGAGCCCAGAATTACTCATATTAAGAACATTCTCTGAACTGAGCCACTTGCACAATTTTGTTGATCCTTTAATATTCTCCCATTTTTACATTCCAATGGTAAATCTTGGTATTACATTTTATTGCAGCTTACTATTAAAATATAGAAACATAGAAACATAGAAAATAGGTGCAGGAGTAGGCCATTCGGCCCTTCGAGCCTGCACCGCCATTCAATATGATCATGGCTGATCATCCAACTCAGTATCCCGTACCTGCCTTCTCTCCATACTCCCTGATCCCTTTAGCCCCAAGGGCCACATCTAACTCCCTCTTAAATATAGCCAATGAACTGGCCTCAACTACCTTCTGTGGCAGAGAGTTCCAGAGATTCACCACTCTGTGTGAAAAATGTTTTTCTCATCTCGGTCCTAAAGGATTTCCCCTCTATCCTTAAGCTGTGACCGCTTGTCCTGGACTTCCCCAACATCGGACCCTTCATATCAAAATTTTGCAGAGTTGTTTAACTATCCTGTGTATTAATGCCATTTTACAGACTTCCCCTTTGAGGTGTCAGAAATGCAAAGTTAGAAATGACGTGTAAATGTTTAGAAAATAAAAATGAAACCGTATCTCTAGGGCTGTACTTTAGCAAACTCTGTGGGACAGCAATCAGTACAATGTTAAACCGTTCAATATTCGTAATAGATTATTCCTAACTTTGGCCAACTGAATTATTTTTCTGAAACAACACCGTCTACTTTTTCATGCAGCCAGACTCTAAACTTCAACTTATGCATTCACTCGCAACTATGAACCTTACCTTGGTTAGACACAATTGCAAGACAAAAAGATTATTTACACAGAATACATTATGAAATACAACCATAACTTGAAACATGTCAACTCATTTCCTACTGGGGTCTTTATTACATACAATATATTCCATTCCCATAGTAAGATGGCTTCTCTTGACCATCTGTGCACGATCCCAGGAGAAGATTCTCAAAAGAAATCATGTGAACTAACCGCGATCTTATTCCAGTCGAAAGATGCTTTCAATTAACTTTAAAGCTATTATTCGTCCCCAGTTAGCAACTGGAGCATTCCAGATGTAACTAGAAAATACAAGTAATAGGATGCTGGGAAATATGTTAACTTTTGAATGTAATGTGGTTACACACCAAGCCAGTAATTTCCCCAAAGATCAGAAAAATCCTGCAATATCTTTCACTCTGCAGCAAATAGTTTTGGCTTAATGTTTAACAATCTATGTGGCAATCTCTGTCTGAGTTGTGATTTAAACAAAATCAGTTTAAGTAAAATAGACATGAAGTTTGCTCTTAAGATTTCAATGGTAGCCTCCCTCATCAAAGTACTATTGCTCCAAAGGCTTTTCGGTAACATTTGCTGTTTGGTCATTGCAGTCAAGGGTAAAATCTATTTCTTTACCTAATTTATTCTTGATAATTTTCAGGAGAGCTGCACTCTGAATCCTCATGGCGAAGGGATTTCCTTTGTTTGGCAGGTAATTCCAGAATTCAGACCCAGAATGTAGAAAAAGTATATATTCAAATTGAAAAAGGCTGTAAACACTTTCTCAAGTATAGAATCATACAGCATGGAAACAGTCCCTTTTGCCCAACTTGCCCAGGCTGACCAAAATGCCCAATCTACCCTTGTCCTACCTGCCTGTGTTTGGTCCATATTCCTCTAAATCTTTCCTGTCCATGTACCTGCCCGAATATTTTTTAAATGTTGTTATCGTACATGCCTCTAGTATGTTACTTGCCTCTAGTATGTTACAAGGCCACCAAGTGCAGTTTCCTGCCACTTCAAGCAGGGTGCAAGGCCACCAAATTCAAGTGCAGTTTCATGTCAATTCAAGCAGGGTGCAACACCAAATGCTAGTGCCGTTTCATGCCATTTCAAGCAGGGTGCAAGGCCACTAAATTCAAGTGCAATTTCATACCACTCCATGCAGGGTGCATGACAACCAAATTGAAGTGCAGTTTAATACCATTTCAAGCAGGGTGCAAGGCCACCACATTCAAATGCAGTTTCATACCATTTCAAGCACGGTGAAACCACCATAAAACCACTATAAAACCACACAAAACACCACACTCACAGTTCAGTAGGCATTCAGTCTGTTCAGTTGATTCACAGCTCAGACAGTCGTGAACTCTCTCTCCCCCATCTTGCAGAGACTGAGCCACACACACACTTACGGGTTTTATAATCCCTCCCCCTCCAACTGGAAGGGGCGTGGCCTTCATGGCATGATTGACAGGAGAGAGATTCACAACATTTTTTTAATCACAGAACACTTTTATTTTGCATTGATGTGAAGAATCCTCTGCACCTGATGAGTGGCGAGGAACTGAGTAAGATGGTCAAAAATCCGAGCCGTAAGTGGTAGCGTTTTATCTAAAATCAATATTCAGTGCAAACAGGAAGTTGTCAAGTTTCCACCAACAACAGCCTTTTTTTTGTCGTGTAGCCTTTCAAAGCAGTTACCACCACCAACAACACACTTTTTTTTTTGCAGTGCAGCCTTTCAAAGCAGTTACCACCACCAACAACAGACTTTTTGTTTTGCAGTGCAGCCTTTCAAAGCAATTACCACCACCAACAGCCATTTTTTTTGCAGTGCAGCCTTTCAAAGCAGTTACCACCACCAACAGCCATTTTTTTGCAGTGCAGCCTTTCAAAACAGTTACCACCACCAACAACAGACTTTTTGTTTTGCAGTGCAGCATTTCAAAGCAGTTACCACCACCAACAACAGCCATTTGTTTTGCAGTACAGCCTTTCAAAGCAGTTATCACCACCACCAACAGACTTTTTGTTTTGCAGTGCAGCCTTTCAAAGCAGTTACCACCACCAACAACAGCCATTTTTTTTTGCAGTGCAGCCTTTCAAAGCAGTTACCACCACCAACAGCCATTTTTTTTGCAGTGCAGCCTTTCAAAGCAGTTACCACCACTACCAACAACAGCCATTTTTTTTGCAGTGCAGCATTTCAAAGCAACCATATTTTCATTTTCAAACCACATCTCTCTCCCCCATCTTGCAGAGACTGAGCCACACCCACACTTACGGGTTTTATAATCCCTCCCCCTCCAATTGGAAGCGGCGTGGCCTTCATGGAATGATTGACAGGAGAGAGATTCTCAACATTTTTTTAAACACTAATAACATTTTTATTTTTCATTGATGGGACTAATCCTCTGCACCTGATGAGTGGCGAGGAACTGATTAAGATGGCCAAAAATCACAGCCGTAAGTGGAAGCATTTTATCTAAAATCAATATTCAGTGCAAACAGGAAGTTGTCAAGTTTCCACCGACTACAGCCATTTTTTTTTTTGCCGTGCAGCCTTTCAAAGCAGTTACCACCACCAACAACAGCCCTTTTTTTTTCAAACCTCCTTACTCTAAACTGCCTTACCCTTCACTCTAACCGCATGCCTTGAACTCCTGTTATCACACTTTTAAAAGCATCCCACTTTCCAGATGTTTCTTTGCCTATAAACACTCTACTCCAATCAACTTTAGCACGTTTGTACCTAAATACCATCAAAGTTTGCCTTGCCCCAATGCAGAATGTCAATTTGTGGTCCTGCTTTGCCTTTATCTATACCTATTGTAAAGCTAATAGAAATGGGTCATGGGTCCCAAAAATCAAAACAGACAACAAATTAGACATTATAACAGAGAAAGTCGGGACGAACCAAGTCGATACTTTGAAAAGCACAAATATCGTATTCGGCAGCTATCTGAAGATTTGGGGAGAAGTGAGGTTTCAATTGGAATATGTGTGATGTTCTATGCCATAATTCAAAGAACAAAAAAGTCAGCAGACAAGAAGAAAAAAGGGTACGGAAGAGATTCACCAAAATGTCACCTGGATTCAAGGACTTTAGTTGTGGAGTGAGATTGGATAGGCTGGACTTGTTTTCCCTGAAGTGAAGGAGACTGTGGTATATAAACATACGAGAGGCTTAGATAGAGAAGATAATAATCAGAATCTTTTTCCAATGTAGGGGCATCAAAAACAAACGGGCACAGTTTAGTATGTGAAAAATGTTTCAGTGGATTTGAGGGGTCAGTACACTTAGAATGGTTAATATCTGCAATTTGTGCCAGATGGAATTGTAGAATTAACTACCGATGAGGTTGTGATCAGAAATAAATGTTTAAGAGATTTAAAGAGGCACTTGAAGAGGAAAGATGGATATGGCAGGTGGGTAAAAAGATCAACATGATCGTGATGGGCAGAAGGACCTATTCCCGTGCTGTACAAAGGGAAAGATAAATCAGCAATGATTGCATGGCAGAGTACACTTGATGGGCTGAATGGCCTAATTCTGCACCTATAACTTATGAACATAGCTAGTAGTGTTCCAGCCTCACAGCTCCAGCACCCTAGGTTTAATTTTGACCTCCAATGCTGTGGTTAGTTTGCATTTATTCCTGTGACTGTTGGTTTCCTTCGGGCTCTCCGGTTTCCTCCAACATCCTAAAGAAAATTAACCACTATAAGATGTTTTTCACAAGTAGGCCGAGCGCCAGAAGCTGGGCAGGAATTGACAGCAATATAGGGAGAATAAAAAGTGAAACTAGTGTAACGGTTTGATATTGGTATGGACTCAGCGGGCCCACTGATACAGTACCTCTGGAAATACAAAACCATAATATGTGATGACCTAATATGAAGATCAAGTAGGCCGATGCTAGTATAAGACTAGATGCTGGTAGACTGTGGGGAATCAAAATTTAATATAGAATGGGGAAAGAGGGAGATGAATGAGAGAAGGGGAATACCAATGAACAAGAGAAAAAGATTAAACGAATGGCAGAGGGACAAGGACATGAAATAGGGGAGAGGGAGAAGACGTAGAGAGAAATAAGCAAAAGGGGGTGTGGTAACGATCTGGAAAGGAGAGAACTCGAGAAAAAGGAAGAAAATGGGCATTGAAAATGAACAGAAGAAAAGCAAAGTGACACATGGAGAAACATGAAAGAAATGGAGTGGAAATAAATGAATGTCTGGAAAACAGGATAAGGTATAGAGAGTGAGGCTAAAATGCAATATATATTTTTTGTTGTTGAAATGTCTTGTATGTAGTCAAGAATATTTTTAAGGTAAATCAAGCTACAAAATCATCTGGGATACTTTGGGACTTAACATGAAAATTAACATTGAATATTTAAAATCTCCCAGAAATATGTGTGGAAACAGAGCCCACCACAAGGATGGGAAACAAAGTGGTCTGACAATTGATCACAGGACAGTGGATGCAGATGTAAATGGTATGTGCAGTTTCGAAGAGAAACCGTTAACTTGAGGCATTGATGGAAACATGCAGAAACATATTTAAAAATATTAAACGAACATATTTAAAGGAGAAAGGCAATCTTTATATTTCAGATACTTTGGGAAAAGTAAATTCTTTCTAGCACAGTCAAATTGACTGCACATGACAGAAGACGGTGTAATAAACTTTGAAAGAGAAAACAACACCTTAAAACTGAAATTATGTGTTACCAAATATGGGTAAAAAGACTTTCGAAAGGAACTAGTTTCACAACATTCATTGAAAAATGTGCCTCATGCAGTCAATGTGATATATAATAAATCCATTTAATTTTGGTTACATCCAGCAGATGTTTGGTTACATTTTGCATATTCTTTCCTTAAAGCTTTCGTCAAAAACTTTAATTAACAAATGACTGTGAGAAAGTGGCATTTATACTTAAAATGTTAATTTCAATCCTGACAAATCTGCAGAGATCGAATCCATTCAGGATCACAGTTCATGAAATGCTAGAAATCAATTAAATGTGAAATTGTCATACAGCGTCTGCACTGCACAGAATATACTGTTCAAAATAAATAGAATTGTTTATTAATGTATCTAATCATTCCCAAATAAAAGGGATGAAAATAGCAAGTAATTTTGTGCCTTTTACAAGTTTGTAACAAAATTAATTGGATTTTACATTTTTAACTTTGGTTCAGTTAAACATAAGCTGTATGACATACCCATGTCAACATTGCATCATTGTCATTGATGCCTCAGCATCCCATTCCCAATCTGACCTTTCTGTCCTGGGCCACCTCCATTGTCAGAGTGAGGCCCAGCACAAATTGGAGGAACAGCACCTCATATTTCGCTTGGGTAGCTTACACCCCAGCGGTATGAACATTGACTTCTCTAACTTCAGATAGTCCTTGCTTTCTCTCTCCATCCCCTTCCCATTCCTAGTTTTCCCATTGGTCTTACTCTCTCTGACTACATTCTATCTTTGTCCCACCCCCTCCCCTAAATCAGTCTGAAGAAGGGTTTCTACCCGAAACGTCACCCATTCCTTCTCTCCAGAGACGCTGCCTGGCCCGCTGTGACGTTTTGGGTTGTGATCCTTCTTCAGACCCGGAAAACTCTGTTTTTTTTGTGTCTATCTTTGGTTTAAACCAGTATCTGCAGTTCCTTCCCACATATTTCACTGAAAATGAAAACAACTTTTGAATATGTCAACCCCAAGAAGGATGCGTACATTCAATGTGAATGATAATAGGACAATGGAGTTTGTTTAACTATAATTGTCTGAAAGGAATGTTGGACTCGGGCGATGGCAAGCTGTTAAGCGGCCTTTTCACGGGGCGACTTGACGCAAGAGTTAACCAGAGTTTAACATCGTGGGAACCTCGTGCAATAACAGTATGGCATTTGTGGACCACCGTGGACCACCGTAGCGCTAACGGCAGGTAATCGTGTATCTTGGTCACTCGGGAGAAAATTCAAGAAAGTTTGAATTTCTCCAAGAGTGACTTATACACTTGTGGTTGAGCATTGCAACATTATATGGACGTAGTGGCCAGTGCGATATCTGTAATAACTCTTGCGGGTACCGTGGGAACTCCTGCGAACGGTGAACCCGGAAGCTGGACAGAGGGGACAGAAAAGGTGAGTAAAAAAGGTGGTCTCAATATCGCCAAGGGAACATGTGTCCATCGAGGACGTCCCACCTAATTGTCATTGTTGGATAATCTTTTTAACAGGAACACTTGCAGAGATGGCTCCCAGAAAATCTCAAAGAAAGGGGGTAAAGCGTGTCAGAGATGTTTTTGCCATGTTGCTCTATTCAGTTTCTATATTGTTTCAGTTTCTATATCTATATTGTTGCTCTATTCAGTTTCCCAGGGGGTCGGGACGGGACTGGAGTTGGGAGGGAAAGGTGGGGGAGTCGAGGGAGAGGAGGGGGAGACAGATGGGGGTGTCTTCATTTACTGGCGGCGGGTGTCTGTCACTGAAACAGGCAGGTGAGATTTCACATCCACCTTGTGTGTGCCTCTCTCTCTCTCTCCCTCCCTCTTACACAGGCTGAGAGACTCTGCCTCTGTGAGTGTACGTCTCTTTCTCCCCCTCTCCCACACACAGTAAGACCGAGGTACTGTGCTCAGTCCATCTGTGTCCAGGGCCGGCGTTAAGCCGATTTGACCGATTGCTCCCAATTGGGCCCCGCGCCTAATGGGGGCCCCGCACTAATGTTCAGTATTTCGTACGGAAATACGAATTCTCTTTGTTAAATAAAGATTTTTTTAAATTCACCATCCGGATTTTTTTTAAACGAACATGCATAACAACCGCTGCACGGCCATCATACACAAACGATTTGTTAACTAGTGCTGTTAGCACTTCTTAACGGTAAGTAGTTAACACCTTGTTATGCGATGTCATGAATCTGCATCTATCCACATTCCTCAGTAAATGTTATAGTGTTTTGAACAAGTATTAATGACGCCGTGTTCAAAAGGGAACTGCAGATGCTGGAATATCGAAGGTACACAAAATTGCTGGGGAAACTCAGCGGGTGCAGCAGCATCTATGGAGCGAAGGAAATAGGCGACGTTTCGGGCCGAAACCCTTCTTCCTTTGAATAAAATTCACGCGGCGTCATTAATACTTGTTTAAAACACAATTACATTACTGAGGAATGTAGATCGATGACACGTTGAGAATTTCATTTAACTCACCATCATGAGTGAGGGCCCCGGACCGCGAGAAGGGGCTTCTTCATGGTGTGCAGGTTAGTCATTCACCTACCGACCCACGTTGTGTCTCTCTGTCTTTTGCTCACTCCCTCCCTCCCTCTTTCTCTCGCGCTCTCTCTCCCGCTCCCCGTCTCGTCTCTCTCTAGCTCTCCTGCTCCCTCTCTATCACCCTGTCCCCTCAGCATTCCCGGAATCATTGATGTTTAGCGGTAGACAAAAATGCTGGAGAAACTCAGCTGGTGAGGCATTCGCCTGGCCCGCTGAGTTCCTCCAGCACTCTGTGTTTTTTGTTTGGCTCTGAAGTTGAAGGTGGCTCAGCGGGACGGGCAGCGGCTCTGGGGAGAGGGTTGTGTTTCTGGTCGAGACCCTTCTTCAGACAATCACAAGTACTCTCACCGACGCGAGTTCAGTTCGGTCTGAAGAAGGGTCTTCTCTCCAGAGTCGCTGCGCTGCCTGTCTGCTGAGTTACTCCAGCTTTATGTCTATCTTCAATTTCAGAGAAATACAATTTCTCACGGGGGGCTTATAACGTCTCTAAACCCCTCTGGGACCCTCTGAACACCTCTAAACCCCCTCTAGCCCCCCTATTTCCCTCTATTCCCCTCTAAACAATTGTAAACACACCTGAACCCATCGAAGCCCTCTAAACATCTCTAAACCGTTTAAACCCCCTAAGGCCGGCCATGCACGCACACACACAGACGCATACACACAAACACACACACTCAGTCACACAGACACAGAGACACAATCGCATACACTCATAAACACACACACACACACACACACACACACATTCAATTTTTCAAAGTGCCGCTCATTTTATTAGATGTGTGACACTTTCATATAGTTTTTCAAAATTTTAGTATATCAAGCATTTAATGTTTTTTTTGGTTAAAGACGAGCATACTACACGAAATATAAACATATATAAATTTTTACTTTTCTAGAGTAGGGGCCCCGCCATCAATTTTCTAATTGGGCCCCGCAATTCCTAGCACCGGCCCTGTCTGTGTCTCCCACATACACAGTAAAACATGTCTCCAAAAGAGCCAATTCAACCAAGGGAGGATATTTATAGTGTGTGAAAAAAAAAGTTACATCATTTGTGTCACGTGTAGTTCACGATGTTCATTCAAGATTTAACGCGAAAGCTCGGGAGACGGACAAGTCACTCGCACAAATAACAGAAATGCCGAGTACCGTGGGAACTCTTTATCTACCCCCCGTTATATCGTGCGAGACTCGTGCTGGACCACGACCACTTCACTCTGGTGACATCTTGCGTCAACTCGCCCCGTGAAAAAGCCCCATTACTGGTGGCTAGTATTGCTTCTGCATGTGGCGGGGATCAACTTTTACCATGCTAGTTTTTATATCATTGATACAATTTATGCTTTCCCATTAGCCCTGGTGAAGGGTTCACCACTTTGCTATTGCCAGCATTCTAGACCTGTGTATCAGCAGAATGCCTTTGTTGTCACATAGGAACTGTGCCAATTAAGATGATGTCACAAATCTGTTGTAGATTGTGGTGCAAAGACCTGACATGCTGATTTGATTTTACCCAAAGAAATTGGCAACATTAATGTCTCAGAGGTAACTGAAGGAAGAGGCAAGGCATTAAATCAGAAACATCTTGTGAATTTTGTTGGATACACATTTGATAAACTCCATGAGTGTGAGATTATATTTAAATATAATTTGTCCTAATCAAATATAATTAGCAAAACACAATACAATGTCGAGAATGGCAATTTATTGGTTCATAAATAAATTTACTGCGACATTGAGCAGGTAAAGTGATTATTTTGTTTGTAAAATGCTGAGATTAATGAAACAGTGGATCTGATAAAGAATAACAGGAGTAAAATTGCCAAAATACTGTGTTTATCCATAGGTCTTCGATACGTAGTAGTTCATCTAGTTGCTTTAGTTTGGATTTTTAGGGAGCTGGTATCTATCTGAAAGCTGTTTCATATTTTCAATACGTAATAGACTCTGTTAACATTTTGGCAGCATCAAAGGCCCAATAAAATTCAGAACAATTCTGTTGCTAGGATAAGCGAGCCAAACTCTGCTAAAAACAATAAAAGGGCACAGCCTTGAAATTCCTCCACTAAAGAAATAACTGTGTGGGAGAACCACACCTATTTATTTAGTCCTGAAAATCAACAAACTACAGATGCTGGAAATCTGAAATAAAAACTGAAAAATGCTGAAAACATTTAGCAGGTCAGACTGCATCTATGTAATGAAGAAACATGAGTTAACATGTCAGGTTGAGACCACAGATGCTGCCTGACCTGGTGTGTACTTCGAACATTTCCTTGTGTTGGCCCTGTTGGAAAACATGTATCTCATGCAATCACCTTTGTTTCTTTAAACTGTGTAGCCCACTGACTTTACAGTCAGCGTCCGTCCTGTGTCAATTCCACATACCTGTGAAACTAAATGCCTGTTGTGATGTCTAGACTTCAGCTCAAAGCATTACGTCATTGCCTCCTCATTACAAAAGCGATTTCTATACTGATACTTTGGGGAATCTGGTGGGCACAACAGAGGCAAAGGTTTTAACTAATTATGAACTAAGTGGACAGCAAACAGGCCATATCCTAATGTCCAGGAGGGTGAGATCACACACCAATTTTCCACCCGAGGACAAAGGTGGATAAGTTTAGGGAGTGCACAGAAAGGCAAACTGGGAAATTTGGCACATATCAGAGATTGCGTAAGGAAGATCTGGATGCTAAGAAGCTCACTGTGACCTACAGGAGAGTAGACCAAGCACAAGGGCACAGCTGGACCTCAACCTGCAGGAGGTTCAGCTCTGCCTTTGGCTGCATTGTCCACAAAGTGTTGGAGGTTAGAGTGCACCTCCCTGAAATTCCTGGAAGGCATTAGGATATCATTCTGGAAGTGGCGGCGCTGTTAACAGCTGCGGCTCGCCTGCAGTCCGTCTGTCTTTACTTTTTTCTGTTGTTTTTTTTGTCTTGTTTTGGTTACGTTTTAGTTTGTTGGGTTGTGTTAGAGGGGGTGAAACGTTCTCTGTCTCTTCCTTCGGGGGAATGCAACTTTTTCGTGTCGTATCCCCCTTCTCTGCCTCCGTCTGCGCTGAGGCCTAATGGCGGAGCTGGCGGCCTCCAACCTGCAACCGACCCCGAGGCTCCGGAGGCAGAGCCAGCCAGGACTTACCAACGAGAGGCTGGCCATCTTCGGGGCTAAGGCAGCGGTGTGCCCGACTTGCTGGTGCGGCTTTCTGGCTTTCGGTGGCGGCCTGGAGCTGATGCAGCGGGGCTCAGAGCTGAGACTGCAGGACCCGGAGCTGGGGCAGCGGCCTGGAGCTGGGGCGGCTGCCCGGAGCTGGGGCGGCGGCCCGGAGCGGAGACTGCGGGACCTGGAGCGGCGACTGTGGGACCCGGAGCTGGGGCGGCGGCCCGGAGCGGAGACTGCGGGACCCGGAGCTGGGGAGGCGGCCCGGAGCGGAGACTGCGGGACCCGGAGCTGGGGCGGCGACCCGGAGCTGATGCTGTGGCGGGCCGTCTCGGAGTGGAGACGGCGTTCCGGCTTTCGGTGGCGTCGACATCACCACGGTGGTCCGCTGGACTGGAGGACGGCATCTTCGGCCTGGATCGATCGCCTCAGCGCAGAGGGAGAACAAGGAGGGAAGAGACGGAGACTAAGACTTTGCCTCCATCACAGTGAGGTTGTGCTTGGTGAACTCACTGTGGTGGATGTTTAATTTGTGTTTATTGTATGTTTTGTTATTATTGATTCTGTGTATGACTGCAGGCAACATAATTTCGTTCAGACCGAAGGGTCTGAATGACAATAAAGGAATCTAATTATAATTATAATTATAATCAGAACAAGAGTACCTCTCCCCTTTCTCCAGGTTCCTCTGGCAAGTCTGCAATGTTTTTGGGCCTTTTACCTTTTTTATTGGTTAACTGGCATGTCCCATAGGATCACTACCGATGCACACAATGTGGCTATTAAAATCTGCTTTTCTGAGGGTGGCCCACATTATTTTCCATATACATAAACATGATACAATTTCAAGATGTGGAGAGGGGCAGGGGGGAGTATTGGGGGGCTCAAAACGAATGCTACAAGGAGGGTTATATACTCCATGCACATTGTGTGTACATTATGCTTGTATGCCGTACCTGCAGGTGTCCAGAGAAATTCCTCATATTCCTCCAAACCTCCCCTGTCCTTGGACATGTCCAGGCATCTTCTAAATGTCATAATTGTACTTTCCTCTACATCTTCCTCTGGCAGCTCATTCCATATACATACCACTCATTGCATAAATAAACAGCCTCTCTTCCCCCTTTCACCTTCGAACTACGTCTCCAGTTCATCTTATCTATCTATGTACTCATGATTTTATGTACATTTATAGGGTCACCCTTCAACCCCCTGTGCTCTGGGGAAAAATAGACCCAGCCTTTCCAGCTTGTCCTTATAACTCAAACCCTCCTGACCTGCTAACATTTTGCAAGTCTTTTTAGCAGGTTGGCCAGAACTTTACAGAATACTCCCAAGTGTGGCTTTACCAATGTCCTGTGCAGCTGTAACATGATCAATTCTCCTGCACTAAAAACCCACCTGATGAAGGCAACAGGCCAAATGCTTTATTTACCATCCTGTCTACCAGCTTCACCATACCTGGTCTTTTTTTACCTACTTTTAAAAAAATTGAGAGTGATATAATTTACTCAGTTACACTCCATACAAACCGAGGAAGTAAATAAAGGTTCCTGTAAGTAACACAAAGTTATTAATACTTGAATATGCAATAAAAATATACAATGCATTAAATGTTTCCTGGTTGACATGCTCTGAGAAAGTATGAAAGCTTATGCTGTTCTGTTCAGTACAAATGCTGAGGATATTACAGTCATCAAGCGGATGTAAAAATTAAAATCATAGGAGAAAATCCAAGTTCTTTATTCACTAGCTAACTTTATAAAGATACAAGGATTTCCATAATGAAGTCAATATGAAGTTCATACACAATCATAATTGTGAAGATAATGGTTAGCGTTGTGCAGTATTTAAAAGGCTGAAAAGTGCTGTGAGGAAGTTGTATTTGAACCTGGAGGTAATTATTTTCAGGCTCTTCTTCCTAATGGTAGTATTGTGAGAGAGTGTGGGTTTCTGACATTATTGGCTGCCTTTGAGAGGTAGCGCCTCACATTTGACTGTGGGGGTTTTAGCACCCATGATAGACCAGACAATGTTTACCACTCTCTGAGGACTCCTTTGATCCTTATTGAACCAGGCCATGATACAACAGTCAGTATGTTCTTTATCATATACAGGAACTGTTACAATTTTGTTAACAGCATCAAATTACAGTGAACACAACATTTGTTTTCAATTTTAAATGAAAAACAACACACGATACAGAATTAAAATATGGTGAGAACAGTTTTTGGTTATCTTACAGGCAGCCAACGCCCAATTGTTATGAATCAACAAAAGCCACAAAAGTATCTTTTGCTTAGCCAAACATAATAATCACGAACTCTGTGGAATTTTGTCATGTGCTATGTTAGAATCTGTTTTGTTTTATTTCTAATTTTATTTTAAAATTCCAGAGATTTAAGTCAAGTCTCCCATTCACATTTTAAGACAAAACCGTTTGATTAGGCATGAATATCAGAGTTTGGCTGGTATTGTACTAAGAGAGGGGTGTTGAGGAGGACAATAGTGCCAATAGTCTGAGCATTTGCTTTAATAATCTATCTTTGAAATTAACAAAACCCCTGCTGTACAATGTTAATATTCTAATGCACTGATGTTCACTTCAGTGTGTAAACAAGTTAACTGTATGTGAAATGACCAAATGCTTCTTGTTCCTTTGTAAAATACATCAAGATAGCCAATACACCAAAGACTTGAGGTTTGGTGAGGAGGAATTCCACTCCATTAAACAATCTGACATCAAAGGGGTAAGTTTGGGATCTCAGTGGGGGGGCTCAGTAGTGATTTGTTGGAACAATTTGTATCTTTCCAAAAAAGGGCTAATGGGACACTTTGGATTGACAGGAATCCACGTTGTATGATTGTATTGTATAAATATAATAATAAAAGTACTATTGATCACGATAATAAACTTATGATTAAGATATGGGGGAAGAGTGATTAGGCTCTGGTGTGCAGTGAGACGAGTTGAAGGGATCAGGACGTAATCAATAGTAGGAAGCAGGGCAGTGGTTGAAAAGTTTGGAACAATTTGACAGTGTTGGGAAATTAGGGATACACGACTAGAATCCATTGCAAGGGGAGAGTGCTTGGAATGATCAGAACATTGTCATTGAGTGGACTGGGGGATTACCTGGAAAGGTTTGAACTAAAGGTGGGGGATAAATGCAGAGGGAGTGAATTGCTTTAAATTATAGCGACCTGTGTTGTAGCAGGGAATCACCTAGAAAGATCAGGGCCTCTGATGAAAGGTTTGGGTGGGGATTGTCCAGAATGACTATAACGTGATCATGACAGACAGCAGGTTTTGGATGGAATGAGCTTAGTGGTCATGGACATGGGCAGCATTTGGAAGCTTGGGATGAGTAACAATTTAAGCAGTTGGAATGCAAATAAACAACAGCTGAGGCCTCGGGTTCACAAGGAAAATTGGAGGGCCCTTGGGAGATCAGACCTTTCACTGACTTGGAGAATGAATCTGGGTGTCATGAGCAAATTGATAGTACTTGGAACGAGTGAGCGAGGATAAGAAGTGGTGGTGGATGAGGTTAGAGAATAAGATGCTGCAATGTAGAAAGAGGGGAAACAAATGGAACACTATATTACCAACACATTTCCTCATGGACAATTTAGTTCACATTCCCCTAATATGCTCCAAAAATGGGGTTACACAGAAATGATTTATGCCATGTGTAATAGATGAAGGACTTGTGTTGGAGCTTGGGGTCAACTAATGCCTGGAAGTGTCCGGATAAATATCTGGAGTAATACAAACCAAGCCTGGAATGACCTTTTGTTTTTGCATTTGTTCTAGGAAAACATGACTTCCAATTATTTATAACTGAAATAAAGAGTGCCATGTGATTGAAATTCTAACCAAGTGCGTCACTGCTGCTTACGCTGTTCCAAATGTTTGAATTGGTAGTCCAGATGTGATAGTTTGAGCAACACAAATCATAACAGCCATCTTTTTCTTTTAATATTTTGCTTATAATGACTCAGAAAGAGGCCAGTCAGCCCATTGGGTCATTGCCAATTCCCAGCAGAGCAATTCCATTATTGCCACTCCTTATTTCCTCATATCCCTGCAACTTACTTGTCTCTCACATAGCACCATAAATTCCCTGCTGATTTTCTTTTACCATTAATTTACACTAAAGGGTAATGTACTGTAGCTAATTATCCTGCAAGCATAACCGTAAGATATGGGGTTTTTGGTGGGAATCAAAGCACCTGAAGTAAAACAAGCACAATTGCAGAGAACATGCAAACGTCATGACACTCAGGAAGCACCTGTGGTACTGATTTGGAGACTCATTCGGGAACTCATGAGCTTACAGCCCTGGCACTGTGACATAACACCACTAACTGCTGCAGGGCTATGCCAACTTTCTGTTTAGGCAATTCCAGATGACAATTTGAGGCAAATAATCACCACAGAGGATATCCAACTCTCTCTTCAATCTCTTCTTAGGACTTACCCATCCACATATCTCTGGTTTTTGGATCAGTTTCCATATTCTCATATGATTTCCCTGTGAGGCACACCAGGGTTTTTTTCAACAATGAACTCATCACCTTACATCAGAATCATTGATTCATGCAGCGCAGAAACAGACCTTTGGTTCATTCTGATAATGCAGACCATTAAGAATCCATCTACACTAATCCCATTTACCAGCATTATATGCCTGGTGATTCAAGTGCTTTTTTAGAGTTTTATTGTAGTCTCCGCCTCCACCATCTACTCAGGCAGTGCATTCCAAATTACAACCATTATCTGCATGAAAAATAAAGCTTCCAAATATCCCCTCTAAACTTTAATGTCTTCAGCATTTATACACCTAGACAATGGGGAAATGAGTACAACTGTACAATCTATGCTTTTGATAATTTTGTATATCTCTATCGTCCCCTCAGATTTTTCTGTTCCAAGGGAAACAACCCAGCGTATCCAGTCTCTCCTCATTACAAAGACACTCTATCTCAAGCAACTTCCTAGTGATTCTTCTCTGTATCCTCTCCATTATACTCACATCCTTTACATACTGTGGTGACCAAAACGGCATACAATATTCCAGATATGGCCTCACTAAACCTTTTTCCCAGGGTGGACATATCCAACTCGAGGGCATAGCTATAAGGTGAGAGGGGGAAAGTTTAATCGAGATGTGCGGGGCTAGTTTTTCTTTCACACCAAATACTGAGGCCTTGGATCACTTTGCCAGAGGTGGTGGAGGCAACTATGATAGTGGCATTTAAGAAGATTTTAGATAACCACATAGAAGTGCAGGGAATTGAGGGACATGGTATAAGTACACGCAGATGAGGTTGGGGAATGCACAGTGGCGCAGCAGTGGAGTTGCTACCTTTCAGCACCAGAGACTCTGGTTCGATCCTGACTACGGTTATGTCTGTACGGTGTTTCTACGTTCTCTCTGTGACCATTTTCCCCGGGTGCTCCAGTTTCTTCCCACACTTTAACGATGTACAGGTTTGTGGGTTAATTGGTTTCAATTAAATTGTAAATCGTCCCTAGTGTGTACGATAGTGTTAGTGTATTGCGTGATCTCTGGTTGGGGTGGACTTGGTGGTTCAAAGGGCCCATTCCTATGCTATATTGTTCTATATTCCAAAGTTTTATAAACCTATACTATAACATCCCTTTTCTTATACTCATGCCTCAGCTTATACACTCTAGCACACCTTATGCCCTCTTTACCATCCTATCTCCCTGCACTGACCTTCAGGGAGCTTTGAATTTGCACAGTAGTTATAGCAAAGTGTCTCTAAACAGTGACATTTCTCTGATGTTTGTGAGGATCGATTAAAACATTGTTTCCAGGCCATAATGACGAGTTGGTTATAAGGTGTCATCAATTTAAAACAATACCTATTATTGTTTCATATGATAAGGTGCAATTAATTTTTGTCAGGATCTGAGAAAGCTTGTCTGTGAAGCATACCTCCTGAAAAAGTCTGAAATACTGATTCTAGTTATCCCGTTGGTATAAAACCACTTCATTAATGTTTACACAAATCTGCA
The DNA here is from genome assembly GCF_010909765.2 of Amblyraja radiata. NCBI lineage: Eukaryota > Metazoa > Chordata > Chondrichthyes > Rajiformes > Rajidae > Amblyraja > Amblyraja radiata. Next base: position 57,665,401 of record NC_045961.1, read on the forward strand.
GACTGGAAAATGGCGATTGATGTACAATACATGCACTATAGCCTTCTGTGATGACAATAGTTTTACCATGATGAAGGTTCAGTCGAATGCTAAAGACATGCATGTAGCTAGATTTGCTGGGAGTCACATGCATCAAGGCCTTCTATTCATTAGACTGTATACAAAATGGGAATGATTTTTCAGGATTTTTGCAGAAATTCAATGGGTTCAATGGGTGATCTGACACAAATTATACATCTTTCTCAAATATGAAAACCTGCAATGTGATTTTCTTGCAATATTTGTTTAGCAGCTTTCACTTAAATAAAACTAAACATCAGCCATTAGCAAGCTAATAGATAAGGATTTAAGGGAAAAGTGAAATTACAGGAATATAATTGGAACTAGACTAAGTGGAACCCATGTTCACACAGGAGGGCTGGTCAACTAACACAATATTCCACCTCTCCACCAATTCCAATATTGGCGGCCAGTGTGAGGGGGGGGAGGCTTTCTGGAGCGCTAGTATGGGTGTTGTGGGCTGAAGGGACTGGTTTTCAGAGGGCTGGTATGGACATTGTGGGCCAAATGGATTATTGAGCTGATCTGCTGGCAGCTCACTCACGGCTGATGGGTTGGCAGTTGACTCACGGCTATTCCGTGAAATTCTATTTCAATCAGGGTGCAAGGCCACCAAATTCAAATGCAGTTTCCTACCATTTCAAGCAGGGTGCAAGGCCACCAAATTCAAGTGCAGTTTCATAACACTTCAAGCAGGGTGCAAGGCCACCAAACTCAAGTGCAGTTTCATACCACTTCAAGCAGGGTGCAAGGCCACCAAATTCAAGTGCAGTTTCATACCACTTCAAGCAGGGTCCAAATCCACCAAACTCAAGTGCAGTTTCCTACCACTTCAAGCAGGGTGCAAGGCCACCAAATTAAAGTGCAGTTTCATACCATTTCAAGCAGGGTGCAAGGCCACCAAAGTCAAATGCAGTTTCATACCATTTCATGCAGGGTGCAAGGCCACCAAATTCAAATGCAGTTTCACACCATTTCATGCAGGGTGCAAGGCCACCACATTCAAATGCAGTTTCATACCATTTCAAGCAGGGTGAAACCATCATGAAACCATCCTAAAACCACACAAAACACCACATAAACACCACACTCACAGTTCAGTAGACATTCAGTGTGTTCAGTTGATTCACAGCTCAGAGAGAGTCGTGACCTCTCCCTCCCCCATCTTGCAGAGACTGAGCCACACCCACACTTCCTGGTTTTATGATCCCTCTCTCCTCCCACTGGATGGGGCGTGGCCTTCATGGCGTGATTGACAGGAGAGAGATTCTCAACATTTTTTAAACACTAATAACACTTTTATTTTTCATTGATGGGAAGAATCCTCTGCACCTGATGAGCGAAGGGGGACTGTGTAAGATGGCCACAAATCACAGCCGTAAGTGGTAGTGTTATGTCTAAAATCAATATACAGTGCAAAGAGGAAGTTGTCAAGTTTAGACTTTTAATCAAGTGCTTTATTTCAAACCCACCACCACCAACCATTTGCTGTGCTTTATTTCAAACCAACCACCATTTGCAGTCCGCCGAACTTCACAACTGTGTATTTCTGGCTTATTAAAAGTTGTCTGGCCTCTTAAAACGTGTGAATTTTTGCGCTCCCCCCGCTTGCCCTGGCGTGTGTGTGTGTGTGTGTGTGTGTGTGTGTGTGTGTGTGCGTGCGCGCGTGCGCGTGTGTGTTCCATTCTGACAGTCACCGTTTCAGTTCCCGGTTTTTCAGGCGAGTGCCGCGAACTTGACAGTCGAGGGCATCCGCTGAAAATTTGCCTACGTGGGACAGGCCCTTTAAGGCACCCTCAGCAAGCTATAAACATACATCACACCACTTAGTTTAGTATCTAACGGCTCAAATCATTATGAAACCGGACCACTACCTGGACTCATTAGGTCTGGCACTTATTCACCCACTGCTTGTGTACTAGGCTAGAGAAGCTAGAAGCTCTCCTCCTGCAGCATCCGAGAAGCCAAACAGTATCTAAGAGGCAAGCAGGCACAAACAACTTGTTTCAGTGTACCTGGTAGTCATGTTGAAAACTATTCAAATAGATTTAAAACAAACAAAAAATATTATTATAAAATGAAAACATTAATGGAAACATATTGTAACACAAAAATATGATTGTCATGAAAATAAAGTAGAATAAATAAAGTGATCCACTCAACTTCATGCTTGCTTAACCAACTTCACATAACACCGTGTTATAGTTTTGCCTTATGCATTTCTGGAAGAAGAAACACATAAAGCAAAGCCATAACGTGATGTGCTCATAATATATTCTTTTGTCAGTAAAGAAATGTTCACAGGCATTAAAACCTGGTATGTTTTAACTATCTAGTGCAAATTTACAAATGGAAAATTGAATGGTTTAATATTAATAATCACTTGAGTTCACAAGTTTCACTCTTGTTCGAGCATAATTAAACACCTCAGTAATGGTCTTTCCATATTATCTGATTTATAAGAATAATTGTAGAGATCACCATTTAAATAATTGTATGCTTGCATTGGAGAAGGGTTACAAATCCTGACACAAAGTAGATAGCTTCACAGCAATATAATTTCACCAAAGAATATTTAATTATTACAATTCTAAGAGATCTTGTGGCATGCCTTTATTTAATTAGTCTGCAAGAGCCTTTGGCAGCAAATGTTTGTTATTATCAATGTGAATCCAGGAAATTTGAAATGTTATACATGCTTTATATTCATTGGAGACTCTCAGATCGTAAGTGATAACCCGATAATCTTTCAACATGAGAAAAATGAAACTACATTACTTTAAATTCCAATCTTTAAATTGCAATTTGAGCTTCAAAAGAATCAAACACATATTTAATGAATATCGATTATCACTCAATGTTAATTGAAAGAAGCTCAACTGCAATTATGGCATCCCAATTCAGTTTGTTATGACTAATGGTGACTTCCAAATCAAACAGTTATTTGTCGAGTACTGTATGTTAATCACCATTGTCTGCTATATGGTAAAGGCACATACTGTGTCCTCTATTATTAATGGATCTATTATCACTTATCAGCGGAGCTACAGAACATTAAAGTTCGCATTACCATCTATTTTCAGCATTACAGGGAAAGTAGGGACATTATATTCCAGTTATTGATATGGTTCATAACCCTTCTGTGCGACTTCAGTCTGGAGAGAGAGGACAGTCTGGGAACGGTGCCACACATTAAGTTTCAAAGAATCATAAAAATCAATAGATGGTTATGGTACAGAAGGAGGCAACTCAACCCTTCATGTCCCAATAAACAATTTCACTACTCCCATTCGACTACCTAAGGCAACGTTGTGAGTTCTTTCCTTACAGATACTTACCTAGCTCCCTTTGGAATTTTGCAATTGAGACCGTTTCCTCTGCAGCCAGGGCAGTCCGTACATTTGACATTCTAACCATTCACTTGGTAAAAACAATTTTCCTTGTAAAACTTTTGGTTATTTTGACAATCATCTTCATTTGATTTTCCTTGCTTTTCATCCTTATAGCAATGAACACAACCTCAATGTATCTGCCATGTCTGCATCACTCATGTTGAATTCTCCAATTTTAGGTAAATGCAAACTAACCCCCATTGTGCTCCACCTGGACTCCCACCTGACCCCTCCCCTCCATCCCCCCCACCCCCCTTCCCTACCCCCCCACCCCCCTTCCCTACTTTCCTCCCTCTGGCTTCACAATCTGCAATTCTTCAAACCTGTCTCACAATTACTGTTCTTATCTCTGACCTTTGTTCCAACCATCTGCCTGTCAAGAATCCCACTCACTTGTTTCAACCTATTGCCTGCAATGTTTTGTTCTGCCTCTCCCCTTTTCCAGCTTTCTTCTCTCTCCTCCCCCACCCCCCCTTCCACCCGACAAAAATGAGTCTGAAGAAGAGTCTTGACCCGAAACGTCACCTTTCCATGTTCTCCAGAGATGCTGAGATATTCCAGCTCTTTGTGTCCTTTTGTGTACTAACCAGCATCTGCAGTTTGCACATCGAGTCAAGGGGTTACCTAACATTGGAGAATTCAACATGCATACCGTTGGGTTGCAAACTAACCGGAAGGAATATCACAAAGAGAATGATATCTTGTGCCCCATCTGAACTCCCACCTATCTCTATCTTCCACCGCCCCCACCTCCTCCTGCTACTTTCCTGCTCCTGGCTTCACAATCTGCACTCAGTCTCACACTTAATGTTATCATCTCTGGCCTTAGTTCTATCTACCTGTGATTTAAAAGAACCCTTGCCTGTGTCGACCTATTACGTACGACACTTTGTCCTGCCTCGCCCCTTTTCCGTCTCCTCCCCCAAAATTCAGTCTGAACCGAAACATCACATATCTATGTCCTTCAGAAGTGCTTCCTGACCTACTGTTAATGCACTTGGTGTCCTTTTTAGTCCATTTTGGTACTGCTTGAAGGATATAAAATCTGTCTTAAGAGTTTCACTGCTGTTCATCAAATTTGTGTCATGGAAATGTTTTAATCTACCTGAAAGAAGTGGAGAGGCTTCACTTCAGCACCTTCTCTCAAACAAGACATTTCTCCTTCTTACAGTTGTGTTTAGTTTAGCTAGAGATACAGCTTGGAAACAGGTCCTTCGGCCCATTGAGTCCGTGCCGACAGACGATCCCCATACACTAACACTATCCTACACCCTCGGGACAATTTACAAGTTTACCAAAGCCAATTAACCTACAAACCAGTGCGTCTTTGGAGTGTTGACAGCACCCAGGAAAAGCCCACACAGGTCACGGGGAAACGTACAAACTCCGTATAGACAGCACCCATGGTCAGGATCAAACCCGGGTCTCTGGCGCTGTAAGGTAGCAACTCTACTGCTGTGCCACTATGCCAAAGTGTTCGAATGTCCGTATAGATCATGTGCTCAGACTTCTCAAGCAGAACTTTAACCACAACCTCCTGATTAACTAGTGAGAGTATTTCAGTTGTAATTACTGTGATGCCCTCTTTGTAACATTATTGTAACTAAAAGAAACATAGCCAAAGGAATTAATTTGAAATATCGGTGCAGAAATGTACACGAAAAATTGACAATGTTTTGCATACATTCATTAAACTACATTTGAAGTTTATCCAACATTTACAGAGAGCGGATACATCTTTGGAGAGTGACACTGGTGGGAGAATAAAAGGAAATAACAGTTGCTTTAATCAGAAACTCCTACTCAATGTTATTCCAGCATACAACTATTTTCTCTAAACGTACATTATTTTAACAGATCAATGGTTATGTCGATGTAATGGAAAAAGTAACTTCAGGCAAGCCCATTGCTATGGTTTTGAAAGCAGGATTAAATTTGGTTACACCTAATCACTTATTTTCAAGTCTTCAGATTTATTTCCTCTTCTCTTGCCCCTTGTTACTTTGGCTGACATACTCGTGGGGAACTGAAAGATCGAAGTAACAAGTTTTATTCAGCAGAATCCTAGATCAGGCTCCTGGGATTCTCCAAACCCCACTTCTGTTCCCCATCTGCAGATTTCCAAGAGTCAAGAGTATTTCATTGTCATATGCACTTGGACTGAAACAATGAAATTCTTACCTGCTGAAGTTTTACGTGCACAAAGTACCAACACAACAAATATACACACAATAACAGGACTTATTGTCCTTATTTTAGAAAGGCTCACAATATCGCTTGATCAAAGTCTTGCAAGAACTCAGCAGATCAAACAGCAAATTTGTGGAAAATTAGTTCATATATTAAGAAATAAATAGAAAATGTTGAAATTACTCAGCAGATCAGGCAGCGTCTATGGCGATAAACAAAATTCTCATCATCAATAAAGAGTCATTAACCTGAAACTTTATCTAAATTTCTCTCTCCCCACATGTTGTCTGACCAGCTGAATACCTTTGACATTTTCTGCTTAAATTTCAGGATTGCAGCATCTGCAAAATGGTTTTCGAATTACAAATTAATATGCTAGGCATTGGTCCTTCATCAGAAGAGCATTGAGCCACGAGTAAGTTTATTGAGGTTATATTTCTGGTAACACCTTTCTCAGACACTTGTTAATTATCACATTACCATATTTGCCGAAGGATAACGTCAAATCTCAACAGAAGAAGTGCATGCAAATTAGTAAACAGAATGAAGCCTTGCAAGGAAAAAACAAATGACAGATGCCATATTTCAGAATTAAGCTGCCTTTTCAATCCTTACAAAGATCGACAGCTGGCCCACACATTCCATTTTGGCCTGTCAATAAATCTAATCTTCTGCCACAGAAGCCCAAGAGACCTGAAATATAGATCAAAGCAAAACCTCTCCAGCAGACAAATCAGCAAATAGATGAAGACTGGCTCTGTTACTGTAATTGATAGTGCAGATGTGTCTCCTGTGACCTGGAAAGGACATTATTTACATAAAAAGTAATTCCCCCTCTCTGACCCTTCCAACTTCCTGCAGATAGTTCACACCATGCTCACTCAAAATGCGTAAAGATGTTACTTCAATCTAAACATCTAAATAAAGCAACAGTGTCAGAAATAAATAGTTTGCATGCACCACACGATGCCAAGTACTCAGGAGCAAGCAAACTTGCTCAAGCAACATTAGAGTAAAAAGACTGCCAGCTGCACAGGAACCTCTGAAGCTTTCCATCCCTTGGCCCAGTGCCAGCTCAGTTGCAATATTTCCAATCTAATGCTATGTGATTACAGTGTATCACTATCCTCTGCTAAAGATCACGCCAATGTTCCAGAGCCATTTTCGGAAGATTTAAACAATTGCCTTGCAAATCAACTCACTTTGACATTAGTTTCCAGCTGCTCTCCTAAACTGCTGTGAAGAACCCAAAGGAGATTAAACTGATGACGCAAATACCAGCTGCAAAGAACTGCTGCTGAATGAAAGCATGGTGATTGCTGACTGGATACCAAACATTGACCTGCGTGATTCGCTGCACCATCTGGGTATTGAGGGAGTTGAAAATGCCAGAGCTGCCACGTAGCGTCCACAAGTCCTGCAGTCAAAACAAAGGTAAAGCCTGCAATACCAGCAAAGGCACACATTTTTTAAATATGTTCATTATTGGTAAGAGGGAAATAAACCCAATTGGTTATCTTTAAACACCCAAGATGCCGGCCTTAAATGGATGGGTGACCTCCAGGTAATGGAAAAGGCTGAGTGCAGGAATCCCCTGGGGCCCATTCCCTTCAACAACAGGTATGCCCCTTTGGACCCCTTCCTACCCAAACCACCCTATCCCCAGGTACTTTCCCCTGCAACCGCAGGAGATGTAACACCTCTCCCTCCTCCCCTTCCAGGAACCCCAACAATCCTTCTAGGTGAGACAGAAGTTCACACACACCTCCTCCAGCCTCATCTACTGCGTCCAGCATTCCCGATGAGGTCTCCTGTACATCGGTGAAACCAAGCGCAAACTCGGCGACTGTGTCGCCAAACATCTACTCAGTCTGCTAAGGCCTACTACATCTTCTGGTTGCTAAGCATTTAACTTCTCTTCCCATTCCAATAGTGACCTTTCTGTCCTGGGCCTCCACCCATTGGCAGACTGAGGCCACAAGCAAACTTGAGGAACAACACTTCATATTCCGTTTGATACAACCCAATGGTATGGACATTAAATTCTCCAATTTTTGGTAACTACCATCCTTCCTTTCCCTGCTAGATGAACAATGAGGTCCGGTCCCAAATCCAAGTGAAATGCAAGTCTGCAGCATTTGAGTGAAATGATACAGAGCGGTACAAAAAATCCATCTAGGACCTTTGAGAGCCATTAAGGATGCCAGAAGAGAATTCCAGACCCTGCTGGAGGCCGGAGGCATTGACACAGATACCTATGGAGTGAGGCAAGGCTTGCAATAACAGGCTACACCATAACGGGCTACAAAGCGAAGGAGGGCAGTATCACTAGCAACTGTGGGTCCCTCCCACAGCGGCGGCCTAATCCGCGAGTTAAGAAGAGTGTCTTTGACCTTCAAGCTAAAGGGCACTCGCCTGGTAAACCTCTTGCTGGATCGACCGTCAGCGTTGAAACCGCGAGCTGGATCGACCGACCGCACACACACACACACAAACACATTGCAAAGGCGGGGGCCAGGGAAAGCGGGGGAGGGCTGTCTGAAATTCAGACCCGCGATGAAGAGGAAGGTAAAAGACGACTGCACAGTGTACGGTAAGTCCTTCAGAGTGCGCTGGTGGGGGGAAAGAAGGGGAGAGAAGAAAAGAGAAGGGGAGAGAACGGGAGAGAAGGAGAGAGAAGGAGAGAGAAGGAGAGAGGATGGGGGAGAAGGGGGAAGAAGGAGTGGAGACACTTTTATGAAGTATAATTAAGTTTAGCGGGCATTTTACCTACCGGTCGGTTTTCCTTGGTCCTGAAAACTCCAATGAGCCAATCAAAATGCCCGGTCAGCGATGGAGATTGCCTACGGCTGCCCTTGAGTGCTTGTAACTAACTAGGACCCCACTCAACTGCACTACGAGTTAAAAAGAACCATGCCGACCAAATTTTACTTGCGGAAAATGTTTCAACATGCTGAAAAATTCTCTGCGACCTAGCTGAGGCAGCAGGTGTTCGGTAACTTCCCTCGAGCATGAAGGAGAGTTCCAGTGACCTCATAGGACCTCCTAGGACCATGTGTCGACCATGCTGCGAATTTGAGTCGAGGGCAAACTCGTCTAAACTCGCAGATTAGGTCGCCGCAGTGGGACAGCCCCTTTACTCAATACATTCTCCACCTCCTTTGAACAGAAGAGTCTGGAGGAATGCCACTTTCCCCACCAGTCTTGGGAGTGTCTGTACCAACGGTTACTGTGGTAGGCATAGTAACGGGTTTCCTGAGAGTAAATCAGCGGAAAGCAACTGGTCCAATGGAGTTCCTGGCCGTGGCCACAGTTCAGCTGGCAGAGGTATTCACAGACATCTTTAAGCTCTCACTATTCCATTCTGAGGTCCCCATTTGTTTCAAAAAGAGTACTATCATTCTGCTACTAAAAAATAGTGTTCCTTAATGACTAGCATCCAGTTCTGACATCCACCATCATGAAGTGCTTTGAGAGACTGGTGATGCCTCACATTAACTCCAGGTTCCCAGATTCAGTGAGCCAAAAAGCCTGATTCTGTTCTGCACAATACCATGCGCAAACTGTAAAAAACAGATCTTAGATGATCACACCATAGCACAGTTGTGACTTGGCAATGAAAGTTTCAAGTAAGATGGTGGCAAAGTTTGTCCTTTCTTACATAGTCCTTGCACCAACATGCTTTGTCTAGAGACACATTGAAATGTCTCTTAGTAGAGTCATAGAGTCATAGATTAATACAGTGTGGAAACAGGCCATTCGGCCCAACTCACCCACACCGGCCAACAATGTCCCAGCTACCCTAGTCCCACTTGCCAGCGCTTGGTCCATGACCCTCCTAACCTGTCCTATCCATGTACCTGTCCAACTGTTTCTTAAACGATGGGGTAGTCCCAGCCTCAACTACCTCCTCTGGCAGCTTGTTCCATACACCCACCACCCTCTGTGTGAAAAAGTTACCCCTCGGATTCCTATTTAATCTTTTGCCCTTCACCTTGAACCTGTGTCCTCTGGTCCTCGATTCCCCTACTCTGGGTAAAAGACTCTGTGCATCTACCTGATCTATTCCTCTCATGATTTTGTATACCTCTATAAGGTCTCCCCTCATCCTCCTACGTTCCATGGAATAGAGACCCAGCCTACTCAACCTCTCCCTATAGCTCACACCCTCTAGCCCTGGCAACATCCTCGTAAATCATTTCTGAAGATTTTCTTGAGTGATGAAGGCCAAAGTGCCAAAAGCCTTTTTGACCACCTTATCTATCTGCGACTTGACCTTCATGGAACCATGCACTTGTACTCATAGATCCCTCTGCTCTACAACACTACCCAGAGGCCTACCATTTATCTGTATTTTTAAATAGAATTTGACGTAGCTAGTAATCCACAGTATATAAAAGCTGATGGGTTTCGCGTAAAATAATGAATTGTTCTAGAAATCTCAAGAGTATAGAAAAGAGAAAAGTTATTTTGGTATGATAGGTAATATCATGCTGCCATGAAACAGAAAAATCTGAAAACACTTAACATGTCAAGTAGCATATCTGCAGAGCAAGAAATAAACTACATGCATTGTCCCACCAGAGTTAGGGAACTCTACATCTGACACTGTGGCTTTGTATTATTACTGATTCCATTCTATTTCCTTTTGTCATCCTGGAATCAAAACCAATTGGCACATAACTTTAAAAAATAGACTCAACAAAGTCTGGTACTATTTAGTGAAATAATTTACAAATTGCAGTGTTTTCAAACATAGCAGTCAAGTCAAATTATGTAAAAGTATTAGTAAGTAGATATTCTAATGGCTCTGGAAATCTGAATACTGACAACAAATATCATGCTCATTTTGGATGCTTTTATTGGATCAGTCCAGTGAATCGCGCGGTGGTCGATTGATCCCCGTACAGGGCCTGTCCCACCAGCATGCGACTGCATGCGGTGAGCGCGACCAAACCGGAAGCGGGGGCTGCGCGGAGGTCGAATGATACCGTACGAGTTGACGTGAAGTTCGAGCGAATCCGCGAGAAGATCGCGCTAGGCGTATGCCGTCAAGACGCTGCGTACGGCGTCGAGACGGTGCGTACGGTGTCAAGGCGGTGCGTACTGTCACAATGCGGCTGCGGGCCGGCAGGCCGTTGCCGCGAGGAATTTTTGAACAGTGTCAGTTTTTCGGAGCCCCGCGCGATGTTTTTTTGCTCAACATTAAATAGTACACAGATATTCCAAGGAAGTATTCTAGATTCTTCATGTTAAAACTTTCTTTGTCATTCTTGGTAAGGGAAATTATTGAAATTTGAAACAGTATCAAAGATTCAAACCACCATTAAAAGTATCACTGGCAACACATCAACATTGAGAACTTTCATTTCATTTTCTAGTACCTTTTTACCCCAACCACAAACCCCCTATATTTGATTTAGAAAGCTGAACATTACCACAACCATGCGAGTATCATTTGAAGACAAACGACCATGCTAGGGATTTTGTAATGGCTCAGTGACATTTACTAGGAAACGCTAACAAAGAGCAACATTAATGTTAGAAGCAAAATACTGCAGACGCTGAAAATCAGAATTAAAAACGATAATCAGCAGGTCAGGCAAATTTGCACAGAGAGGAACAAAATTAATGTTTCGGGTTAGTGATATTCATTACTTATGCTGCATACAACATAGTGCAGTACAGCACAGGAACATGCCCTTAGATCCACAATGTTTATGCTAAACATGATGCCAAGTTCAACTGTTCACATCTGCCTGTACATGATCCATATCCCTCTATTCCCTACACTTCCATGTGCCTAGCTAAAAGCCCCTTAAATGGCAACTTTGTATCCCCCTCCATCACATCCTCTGGCAATGTGTTCCATTCTCTGGGTTAAAACCTTGCCCTGCATATCTATATTAAACTTTTTCCATCTCACCTTATATCTATGCCCTCTATTGTTGGACATTTCCACAGTGGGGAAAAAGGTTCCGACTGTCTACCCTATTTATACCTCTCATAATTTTAAATACCGCTATCGTCTCCCCACAACCACCGACATTTCCAAGAAATTAATCCAAGTGTATCCCTGTAGCTGAAACCCTCTAATCCAGGCAGCATTCTAGTAAACCTCCTCTGCATCCTCTCCAAAGCCTCCACATCTTTCCTATAATGGGGAGACCAGAACTGCATGCAATATTCTAAATGCAGCCTTACCAAAGTCCTACAGGGTTACACCAGTAGACACCCATAAAAAATAAAGAAAAATACATATATTGAGTACCATTAATTAATATTGTTGCATATATGATTCTTGAAATGTGTCATTTGTTGGGTGTACAGACCTAATTTCTGTTGAATTGTAATAGTAACCTCCAGAATGATGAATTGAACGTTCAGTTTAATTCACTGCAAAGGTGCATCAGTCAAAAGAAGACACAACGTGTTGGAGTAACAGTGCCTCGGGCAGCATTTCTGGAGAACTTGGATAGGTGACATTTTGAATAAGGATCCTTCTTCATGCCCCCTACTTTGTGCATCAGTCAAAATTGTTTGAATGTCCAATAAGCATCAGCCACTTTATTCATGTCTTCATTAGCAACAAAAATTAGATAACTCACAAGTGACAAACATGAGACTGGGAAATAAGCCCACATAAACATATTTCATAGTAGAGTTTGGTCAGCTGTACTCTATTTCCAGCATTTCATGGGTTTCAACAGAAGTGTAATATATTTTCCTTTCTCTTTTCTCGTTTAATTAAAACTGTTGGATCACCATTTCAAATTGAATTTATCATTGTTCTACATATAATGAAATATTAGTTTAATCTGTATTTCCTGATATTAATATTACAGGTTCAATGGCTACACAATACCGATCAACAAAACAGCCACCAGCCATAAATCCTGGAACTTTTCACGCAGCACCATCTCTCTTTCAAAATACCCACATGATTTCAAACTGTTTTATGGGACATGACTTTAGAAAGTTGTCATTTTTAAGAGCATTCCTTTAATTTGAAGAACCAAGTCGAAGAATCAATTTGGTGGTAACACTATCTGTCAAGTCAAAAAACTGTAGGTTCAAAACATGCACTAGACAAATGAATTTTATCTAGGTTAATATTTGTACTGAGGACAACTGCACCAATGAACATGTTACCCAAGAAATTCAAATGAGCATTTCATGTTTTATTTATCATATGCAATTTTACCAAAGGGACCACTGTATAATGCACTTCCCACAGGTCCTCTGTAGGGAGGGTGTATGGCACCACTTGGACACACGCCATGGTACCTAATATAGGTCATCACATATTTAGATTCAACTCACTTAAACATTCTTTTGCAAGTAGAGACATTCCTTAACTTACACTAAAAGGCTACTTAAGTACACTCGCACATATGTAAACAATTCTGTACAGTCATTAGTGCAATCAAGGCTGTTTATAATTTCCACAACACTGTACAATCACTCAAGTTTACATCGGAAGCAAGCCAGCAATGCACCATTGTTTACCCAGAAGGTCATGTGCCGTAGAAAGTGCTTCAGACACAGCCAGACACTGCCGAGACAATTTATTTTGGCAAAGGGTAGAAACAGATGCAGAGTTGGTGATTCTGACTTACGTAAAATCTGACTTACGTAAGGGTTCACAGAACGTAAGCTTTATGAAAGTCAGGGAGTGCCTGTACTTGGCCATGAGTTACAAGAACCACTCATGCAAATAGTTTTTCACAAAGATAAGGCATATCAATTAAAGTGGAATTGTCAAATGTGCTTGACACTGTAGATAAAAAACATGCATCCTACTTCAGGTACATTATCTTTCAAAAAATTAACTTACCTTACATACATCTACACAGCCCTCCTTTATGCCCCAGCACTGAGCCCCAACTCACTCTCATCTCCCCCTCCATCCAGCTTCTGACTGCAATCACCTCCAGTCCCAACTAATAAATGCCGACACTGTGACCTGACCCTATAAGTCCCTATCTCTCCCTCAGGTCCAAATGTCTTTATACACTAGTCCTCTTTTCACCTATCCATCATGTCCAACATAATTTGAAAGCTGACAAATTAAAGTTACTTTGCATGTTAGGTAATGACAGAGGGAAAGCCTTATTATCATGCTCACTGTTCTATCCTGCACGAAGTTTATACCTTGTGTGCCTTAAAATACTGCAGTAGGAGCCTCATGTATTACAGTTGAATGCACCCTTTGAGTCATGAGAATATTTCTAGCCATTTGTCCGTTGGATAAGGCATTACATGCAGGTACTTTAAACCTTTGAAATCAGATCTAGCAAGCCAACATCAAATATTATTGGTCCTTTCTCTTCTTGTCAAAGCCAGTTCCATTTTATATATGAGGGCTTTGAGTTTATGTTACAATGTAATTTTAATATCAGATCAGATCCAGGATTCTGTCATTTTAATGGACAATATATAATGTACACCAATGTCTTGAACAAAGGAAACAATGAAATCATTTGAAATAGGTTTTTGTTAATTATTTGATTGCTGGAGTGAGATGAAGATCCGAGTATTGGCTGCCAATTGTAGGTGCCTTATGACATTTGATTCTGTTGACTGGCATATTATCATTTCTCATGTTCTGCTCCCTATATATAAGTTGATATTTTGCTTAGCATGAATACCAGAATGAAAGATATATTGGCTGGTTATTGTGGTTACCAGCATGCTGTGCCTGATAGGACTTCTAAAGCAATATTCCAGTTATCATTCCCTTAATCCCTCCTTTAATTATTTTAGTTACTTCGTAAATCAATGCATGAGGAAGATTACAAAACACCTGGAGATTCATAAGAGATACAAAAACATACAATTCTGAATAAATGTCATATGGATTTTCTAACTTCAGAAAAGAAGCAGTGTTGTCAATTAGTTACGAGTGAGCTAATTGTAATTATTAGCTATTTATCAATATGTGGTCCCTGTAAATTAACTGTTCTCCACATTAACACTGCTCATGAATGAAACTTGATATACAGATGGCAATGTTTGTGGAAATGGTGTGGATTTTCCAGCTTTGAACAACCATGTATTTGCACTCTCCAGACTGAAGGAAATGAAGTAAGGTTTCTCAGAAAATAATAAAATTGTTTCCGCTCCGTCATACCAGCAAGAAAGCTCCTGTTTTGCTTGGACATCTGTTTCAGAACGTTAAGCAGGTTCTCCATATTCAGATGGACCCACATACGTGGTTGTACATCTCATTAAAGCATTATCAAAACCCTAGAATTTGTCTATCATTAAACATTACGTATCCAATTTTGTATTCCTGAAAATTACATTTAATAGGTCTAGTTGTAGCAATTGCTCTGCTACAGAGATAACATTTATTGAGGTGCATTAAGACTGGTTTCAGTTTTTTTTTTGGGGGGGCTTTGCTCCAAGTGATGGTTAAGCAACCTTAGAAATCTATGTTTACTTGCACAAATAATTACAAGCCTGTGTTTGTTTTGTAATTCTTATAGGTTCTATACATATGTATCATACACATTTAGAAGCATAATCGCTTACTACTCTATATGCAGCTGCAGTATGATTTTAAGCACTTAATCCATAACTTGATTTCAGTGCGAATACAAATCACAAGACATTTAATATACAGTGGGCTCCACCATTCACATATTTTATAGTTTCACATACTGTTATGATCTTAGTCAATGTATTTTAGATGCAAATTGAGTTCATCATAGACAGTATTTTGACAGTTCTTTGCCTTACCTCCTCAATTGCATTAACATTTGGCGATTCACTAGCAACCATTAATGTCCTTTGTAATGTGCAGTCTGCAACAAAGGTATATTTATACCACAATAGAAAGCAATGACTTTGTGAAGAGCAGGTTTCCAGGAGCAATGTCTACTCTCATCATAACCATGAGTTAAATAAAGCTTGAAATAATCTCATTCCTGTTGACAGTTATTGTTGACAGTTATGTCATGGTATGGGATAACAAAGAAACTTAGATTGAAAAATATTTCCAAATTCCATCTGATTCTTACACTAAAATAATGTCTAAAATGTGCACGTGTCCAACGATAAACATATGTGAGTGTCAAAAGAGGGTGTCAAAATAAATCAATGCACTCACCATCAAACTTCTTATGTCTGGAAACAAATGTTGTGCGGAGAAAATGACTTGTTTCTTCCACCATATTTTCAAACTCCAGTTTGCTCTGCTGGCTCAACCTGTCCTCCATTTCCGAAGTGCAGCATGTATAACCTTGTGCGCATATCTGCAGGTGCTCCCCTGAAGACATTGAAGACAAAATTAGTTACTTCATGGCAAGAAAATTAGGCATCCAATGAGAATTTTAATGGAAACTAGACCGTGGGACCCGTTGGGCCCCGTTCCCACAATGCAATATTTCACCACTCACCCGTTCCCCCACGCAACCTGTTTCCACCACTCACCCGTTTCCTGAATTCAACCCGTTCGCCCAACGCAATATTCCACCACTCACCCATAACCCCCAACTGCGCAGGCGCGGCTGATTTCCCTCATCCCCCAACACTCCCTCCCCCTCCCCTTCAACCTCTCATTTCTCTCCCCTCTCTTCGTCCTCCACACCCTCCCTCACCTCTCCCTACATCTCCTTTCCCCTGCCCTCATTCACTCCCTCCCTCGATAACCCCTCTCCCCTTCCTACCCCCTCCTCTACATCTATCTCCCTGCTCCCCCACTCCTCACCTCTCCCTTATCTCACTCACCCACTGAACACAATGTTCAAATAGCATTTCTCCTCCTCCACGGCCCTACTCCCTCCCTCATCTCTCCCTCCCTCTCCTTTCCCCTACCCTCAGTCGGCGCACCCCAGAGACAATCAATTGTCCCTACGTGGGGGGGAGGAGGGGGGGGTGTGAGCAGTGCCGGCACTCACCTTCCCCCATCCCACCCCCACAATGAAAATCTCGATTTTTTTTGGTAAATTAAACCTCTCTCCTATTCCACTTCCCCCCACCCCCTACAATGAAAACCGCAATTTTTTTGTAAATTAAACCTCACGTTGGGGGCGGCATCGGTACTCCCCGGAGTCCAATCGGCCCCATGTGGTGGGGGGGGGGGGGGGGGGGAAGGCGGTGTCAGTGCTCACCTCCCCCCTCCATCCAACCCCCACACAAAGAAAATTCTGGATTTTTTTTTGTAAATGAAACCTCAACCCAGGAATTTGATTAAAACGGCTCTTTAAAAAAAATCGCACTCCCTCCCTCCCTCCCTCCATAACTCCTCTCCCCTCCCTACCCCCCTTGAGGTGAATGCTACTGATCTCATTGTGATGTCATTGTGGGCTGGAACACTGCTCACGGGCAGTTTATGTAAATTAGATCCCATTGTGACATCATAGCTGTAACTGCCTCTGCAAGGGCAAGTGATTAATTCTCAAACTGGATTTTGTATAGTTGAAAATGTGAGTAACTTGTAAAATATAACCTCAATCTGAACGATACTTTCATACACCACACCACAGGACAATGGTATGTAAGGTGGTCTAAAAACTGTGACGTTATCGTGTACCAATTTGGTGTAATTTAGGGCATGAATCACACGCAGACAAACTCAGTTATTCTGTCTTCGAGTCAGATGAGAGTTTAAGTATAATATTGATATGAAAAGTGCCTTGAAATAATATAATTGGTTCTATGACTATTTGGAAGTTACAACAATTCATTGTACTATCTCCTCCGGTCTTGTTTAATGTTTTTTTTAAAAACTTAATTAAGTTATTTTTCACTGGAATTTCAGACATTCCCTCAAAAGAGCCCATTATTCCAGTGAAATTTTAAAGAACTATGAGTATAACGTGCCCTTTTTACGCTCACAAATTAAAAAAGGTGTGCAGTGTTTGAAAGGGCAGAATGCGTGTCAGTTTCATTTTGTTATTATGATTCTTATCTGTTGACAGTGTTAAACAGATCAGTCCTCCCAGAGGATTATTCTGATTTTTCAGTTTAAAACCTATGCCATTTCTATTCAAATACATGGTTTAAATTATTAAGTGAAATGACTGTGTTAGAAGGTATAATAATAGTTGGAATTTTAACTGATCCATTGCAGATTTGTCTTCGAAAGGCTGGAAAAGAGAGGCAGGGCTGTGTCAAGAGTTTTGTCAATGATAGGTGGATACAGATGAGGGGTGTTTGGGTGGAGTAAGTGACAAGCGCTAGAGGTGAAAAGGAGACAAAAGGGTGTCAAATAAGGAGAGGAGATCAAATATACAGAAATGGAGCAGATTGGAGCAGAAAGGGAGCAGGATAGCTGGGGGATTGTGTCAAAATGTGTGCACATCAGGCTGGGGAGGCACATGGGAAAGAGAGGCAGGGTGCTGCTTATAATTGGAGAATCCTATGGTACAATGAATTCCCCAATTTTAAGTAATACCCCCCCTATTTTTGCTGTGCGCACCATTCCCTCACCCCAGTGTGCAAACATTTCTCCCATCATCTCACACTCTCTCCTTAGTCACGGAGTCACATAGCATAGAAACAGGCCCTTAGACTCAATTTGTCCATGCCGACGAAGATGCCCCATCAAAGCTAGTCCTATTTACCCATGTCAGACCCATATCCCATATACATTTTGTGACAGGAGAAGCTAGACCTGAAATTTGGTAATATAATTTGTCTCATCCACTCTGCTTACATATTTAATTTCTACAACAAAATTGGTTCCTGAAAAATTCACCTTTAAAACTTTAGCTTCTTGCCTTCATGAGCCAATATATTATTTGTACCTGAGAAGGTCAATAGACACCTTGCTTAGATTTCTTAAGTCTCAGGTTCTCTCTTAATTTCTTGACTAAAGGGATATAATGTGGCTTGCACCAGGAAATAGTCACGTCCTGTCATTGAAGATACAAAAATTGCTGCATAGGCATCACAACCATGTTAAATTTATTCTCAAGTAAAATAATACATTAGATCATAACATTTGCACTGAATGCC
Organism: Amblyraja radiata; assembly: GCF_010909765.2. NCBI lineage: Eukaryota > Metazoa > Chordata > Chondrichthyes > Rajiformes > Rajidae > Amblyraja > Amblyraja radiata. The sequence continues at coordinate 57,684,009 of NC_045961.1, forward strand.
AGGGATAAAGAAGTGGCCAGCTAGCATTCCATTTTAGTTAACGCTTTTCATTTGTAAGACATCAAGTGAATAATTTCATCTTGAAGCTATCAATGCAACTGAACAGAAAAATTAACAAAAGATAGTTTTCAAGATGTTTAAAGGGCTTGAATGCAGATAGGGGTGCAGTTAGCAGTTAGTATCGTCAAGAGTGCAGGGAAATTGTTGCATCTCTAAGGATCTGAAATATTCCAGATTCTTAATGGTAAACCAATAAGTAAGCTGCTCTTCATCTCATCCAATGGACTTTAAAAAATTATCTCAGAGAGAAAAAAAACAAACGTGTAGTAAGGAACTACAGATGCTGGTTTAAACCGAAGATAGACACAAAAATCTGGAGTAACTCGGCGGAACAGGCAGCATCTCTGGAGAGAAGGAATCCGAAACGTCACCCATTGCTTCACTCCAAAGATGCTGCCTGTCCCGTTGAGTTACTCCAGCTTTTTGTGTCTATCTCCGAAAAAAACAAACGTGTTTTCTACATTTACTGAATAAAATAAAGTGCTTTCATGCAAAAGATGACACAGAGAAAACAAATAGATCATGCTCAAGGGCACTTGAAACATTTGCAAACTTCAGAGATTGAAATGAAAGTTTGTAAAAGCACCAGCTTTCATAAGAATAGCCATACATCCTTTGCAAATGCTCAACCGAACAAATTGTGGCCTGTCACCTTCACTTTGCCATCTGCAATAATTCATGGCAAAGACATACAATCAACAGTTAATACAATAATTAAGTGTATTAAGTGCTTATGTGAGAGTTTCTGTTGTGAAATATTCAATTTTCCATGGAGTTATTACTAGCAGGAAAATAGATACTCAATAATTTAGTGAGGCAAACAAGGGCACTCGTGCACATTTAATTCATTATTACCTCTCTTTCAATAGATCATTAATGTGCACATCCAAGCATTTCCTTGCTAGTTGTGACTGAGTGTGGAGGAGGGCCCTTACTGTGTCTTCAAAAATTCACAAAGCTGGGTGAGAATATGAGCAATTAACATATTTATCTCTAATGTGCTCAGTAGTTAAAGCAACTTCATTAAATGACTGAAAACCCATAAATCTCCTTTCCATACTGAAAACACAATACAAATCTGGATATTTTCTTATTTGCTAATCCCCCCCTAAAAAATATCACAAACTCCCTGCTGGACCCTCTGCAGTTTGCATATCGGGCCAATCGATCTGTGGATGATGCAGTCTACCTGAGCCTGCACTTCATCCTACAGCACCTAGACCGCCAGGGGACCTATGCGAGGATCCTGTTTGTTGATTTTAGCTCTGCATTCAACACCATTGTGCCAGAGCTACTACACTCCAAACTTTCCGAGTTGACTGTGCCTGAACCCCTTTGTCAGTGGATGACCAACTTCCTGACAGACAGGAAGCAGCATGTGAGGCTGGGAAAGCACATCTCGGACCCGCAAACACTCAGCATAGGAGCACCGCAAGGCTGCGTACTCTCTCCTCTCCTCTACTCTCTCTACACCAACGACTGCACCTCCAGAGACACCTCTGTCAAGCTTCTCAAGTTTGCGGACGACACAACCCTGATTGGACTGATCCATGATAGGGAGGAATCTGCCTACAGAAAGGAAGTGTCACAGCTGGCGTCCTGGTGCCGTAGCAACAACCTAGAGCTCAATGCTCTTAAGACAGTGGAATTGATTGTTGACTTTAGGAGAGCCCCCCCTCCACTCACGCCACTCACCATCAACAACACCACAGTCACATCTGTGGAGTCTTTTAAGTTCCTGGGAACCATCATCTCGAAAGACCTTAAGTGGGGGGCTACCATCGACTCCACAGTCAAAAAGGCACAACAGAGGATGTACTTCCTGCGGCAGCTGAGGAAGCACAATCTGCCACAGGCAATGATGGTCCAATTCTACACGGCCATCGTAGAGTCTGTTCTCACCTTCTCCATCATGGTCTGTCTGGTTTGGCTCAGCCACCAAGCACGACACCTGGAGGCTGCAGCGAATCGTCCAATCAGCAGAGAAGATTATTGGCTGCAACCTTCCCTCCATTGATGAACTGTACACTGCAAGGGCCAGGAAGCGAGCGGGCAAGATCATCTCCGACCCCTCTCACCCTGGCCACAAACTCTTTGAATCACTTCCCTCTGGAAGGCGACTCCGGACTGTCAAAGCTGCCACAGCCAGACATAAAAACAGTTTTTATCCACGAGCAGTTGCTCTATTCAACAGCCAAAAATCTGTAGCCTCCCTTTGATCTGGTATTTTGTTGGTTCACATGTTTGATCAATGGTGTTTTATCATTAATGTTTTATTATTATTAATGTTCAGTGTTTTCTGAGTCATTCGTAACGGTCACTGTATGTCATGTTGTTACTTGTGGGTGGAGCACCAAGGCAAATTCCTTGTATGTGAATACTTGGCCAATAAACTTACTTACTTACTTACTTACTTACTTACCATTAGAGAGCCAATTTTCAGCCAATTCAATTCACTCCATATGACATCAAGAAACAGCTGAAGTCACAAGATTGAACAAAGCCTATGGAACCAGCCAAGAACTCAGTAGCAGCGAAGACTTGCAGCTGTTCCAGCATAGTTACAATGCTGCTATCTGCACACAATATGGATAATTGCCCAGGTATTTCCTTTCCATAAAAAAACAAGATAATTTAAGTTTGGCTAATTTCCACTCAGTTAATATGCTCTCACTTATCAAAGTGATGATGAATATGGTATCATCACGCTGTCAAGCAGCAAATACTATTAATCTGCTCCCCAATGCCTATAACTCGCCAGTCATTAGCCTCGGGTGTAATAACAATGGGTGTGCCTGTGGCAGATGAAAGATCGGCCTTCCTGAGTGAATCCGCAGAACGCGTATGGAATCCCTGGTTGTGTCTTCTGGACCTGCACAGGCCAGCTGTCAGAGTATTTGCAGAACACTTTAACTTCTCCCTACACTATTCTGAAGTCCCCACCCGCTACAAAGCAACCAGTATCATCCCAACGCCAAAGAAAGGCAAGGTAGTGTGTCTTCATGATCATTGTCCAGTGGCTTTGATTTCTACCAACATGAAGTGCTTTGAGAGACTGCAGATGTTGCATATTAACATCTGCCTACCAGACAGCCATGATCCACTGCATTTTGCCTACCATTGCAATAGATCCTCAGCATTTGCATTCACCCCGGCTCTACACTCAGTTCTGGAACACATTGATTACAAGGAAACTTACTTCAGACTCCTATTTATTGACTGTAGTTCAACCACAAACACCATAATCCCATCCAAAACATCTCCAGCATCCTGGACCTAAGAGTCAACACTCCCCTCTGTCATTGTCCTCGGCTTTCTGACCCATAGACCACAATCAGTGAGGATAGGTGACAATACATCCTCCACATTCATTCTCATCACCAGTACCCAACAAGGATGTGTTCTCAGCCCCCGATTTATACTCCCTCAACACTCAAGATTGTGAGATCAAATCCTGCTTTAACCGCAACTACAAGTTACGAATCTCAAATAATAACAAAATGGGGTATAAGGAGATAAATACCTAACAAACATGGTGTCAGGACAATAACCTGACACCATGATAGTAAGCAGGGCAGCACAGTGGAGCTGGTAGAGCTGCTGACCACGAGGGTTTCCTCTGGGTGCTCCAGGTTCCACTCACATCCCAAAGACGTGTGGGTTTGTAGGTTAATTGGCCTATATATATTGCCCCTAGTGTTAGGGAGTGGGTGTGAAAGTGGGATAACATAGAACTAGAGTTAATGGGTGATCAATAGTTGGTGTGGACTTGATGGCCTGAAGGGCCTGTTTCCATGCTATATATCTAAACTAAAACTAAAGAGAAAGTATTTCATGTTTTGCTCAAAATTCCAGCGTTTGCAGTTACTTGTATCCCCAGCCCATCCAATCTCTTCTTGTAAATGTCCTCATATCCTAACACATGGGAAATCAAAAGTGCTTCATGACAGGACAAATATTTGTAGAAAGGATTACTAGTTTAAGGATTTCTTGGCAAGGCCAAGAGCTGCGTGTTAAAATGTTTTGGGGTTTGGTCATCAGGCATCTTAAGGATGTAGGAAGCGGGCAACTCTGACAACAAATGGACAGATACTTAAAAAATCCTGTGTGCATTTTTCTCTCTAACTAATATGAAAGTCTGAAGACTAAAGGGCCTGTCCCACTTTCACGACCTAATTCACAACCTCTGCCGAGTTTACCCTTGACTCATACTCGCAGCATGGACGTCACAATGTCGTAGGACGTCGTAGGTAGGTAGTAGGTAGGTCATGATACTAGTCGTAGGTACTCGTGGCATCAAGCAGGCTGGGGCGTTTTTCTAGCCTGATGAAAAATGTCCATGAGTAAAAAAGGTCGTGAATTAGGTCGTGAAAGTGGGACAGGCCCTAAAGGCTGTTCTAGTGAATGTGCTCATCAGTTCTTGATTGCCCTCCGAGATAGCTTAGCAAGTCATTCAGAAACTACTACATTAAAATGTTGCATGATTTAAACCATAGGTGAACCAGCATTGACTTCAGATGTGGAAAATGTTCTCACAGTCCAATTGACCTTATATCTGAATATTTGCAGACTAATGTCTATGTTGGAACTGCTGCCTTACAACTAGTCATGAAACAGAATCATATATTACAAACTTCCAAATAATTCAAGATCCAGGTACTCATACATCAGAAACACGGTTTTAAAAATGGCCATTAGGATGAATCTTTATAAAACAATTCTGGTCATAGATCTTGAGGTCACAGCAAAGATTTACTAAAATACTAAAATAGTTCCTGTGATGAGAACCTGTGAGGAGATCCTGGATGAGGAACATTATGAGGAATCTGCAAAAGGCTTAAGGAGAAAAAGGCTGGTGAGGACTAAACAGAACAGCTGGAAGGAAAATGTCTGTGATTTAAAGACTCATTTAGGATTTCTGACTATCATAAGTGATCAGCATCTGGGCTGCATTGCCTCACCAGATGATGGAGAAAGATTTAATTATACTTTCAAAAAGGAATTGATGAAAAAAAATGCAGGTCTCAGGAGAAAGAGAGGGGAGTAAGTCTAGATGCATTGTTCTTGCAGAGAGCCAGCAACGACTCAAAGGGACCAAATCACTTCCTCCTGTGCTATTACCATTCAAGATTTAACTGAAACCATTAGCAGCACTAATCAACTGCTGATTTGTATCTTTATTGCATTTAATTCGAAGTCAAAATAGTGCATTCTAACTTTAAGTAGGTTACTTGTGAGGTCAATTTTGAAGTAGTACTTTTAAGTTTTGCTCACTTTAACATTTCAAAATGACAACTGCCCAACAGGGAAGGTAATACAAGTGGTAGGATATAAATGAGAAAATTTCAGGTCCAATTAACTGGGAGATTCAGAACTAAACTGGTTTTGATTAGGAAAATCAAAAAATGCAATGAGTTCAGATCTAAATGTCTAAAATGAATGGAAGGAATAGATGCGGTAAATAAAACTTGAAAATAAATTAAAGTTGAAGAGGCCAAGGAACACCGATGGATTTAATCAGCAAACCTGAATCGATACTTAAGATTGGTAAGAATTTAAGCAGCTGTGTGAAATATAATCTCATGTGAAGTTGTTAGTATCACTTTGTTCACAAGATGTGCAAGCATCTACTCAAGACAGAATTGAGAGTTGGGCATCAATAAAGATTTTGAAATGTTGAGTTTATTTGATGCTTTTGAAGCTACCTACATCCTGGCAAAGTCATTCTAAAAGGGTTCTGCTGAAGCTCACCCAGGTGGCATGAAAATCTTAGGCAATGATGTGGGAGGTAAACCAAGAGTATCCTTATTCAATTATTTTCTCTAGTAATTTAGCATTGACTAAAATCCATGGTGGACTAAAGGACACAAAGAGCTGGAGTAACTCAGTAATAAGAAGGATCTCGACCCAAAACAAACATCACCTATCCATGTTCTCCAGAGATGCTGCCTACACCATGCTGCCTGATCTACTGAGTTACTCTAGCACTTTGTGTCCTTTTATGTATTAACAAGCATCTACAGTTCTTTGCTTCAACATCCATGATGACTGTTTATCAAATCTGTCCAGCGCCTGAGAACTTGGTCTTTTGCCTTTTTAATTTGTCTTCTTACTAAAAAAACCCCAATGTTGGTACAGGTGCACAACCTTTTATCCGAAGATCCAAATAACGAAAACCTCCGAATAGCGGCCATTTTTTCGGTCCTTGAAGAAAGGTCCTTGAAAACGTTCACCGAGGGCGGCCCGCAGAGGTGACAGCGGAACCTCCGGTCGATCCTCGAAGAAAGGGGAACTAAATCCCCATTCATAAAAGAGAAGGTGAGGGTATATTGCGCGGGAGGGTTAATAATTGACAATATGCTGCTGCCTGCCCGCTGAGTTAAAAAGTTCCCACGGTAGACTCACGATACACAGTGTTTCGTGAGTCTTGCGTGGGAACTTTTTAACTCAGCGGGGCAGGCAGCAGCAGATTGTCGCTCGCTTCAGTTTCACCCCACCTACACCCCTCTGCTTCCCGGCCATGTGTGTGACCCCTTCCCTCCCCAGCTACCCGCCCATTGCACCGGCGCGGGGGCTTTGCACTGTCTTCATGTCGGCGATTGCAGCAGGACCGTGCCAGTCACCGGAGACGTCAGGACCAACGGGACACCGACCCCCAGGCCCACTGCAAGCACAGAGATCCCAGAGACCCACAGCCAGCAGCAGCCCAGCCCCGTTCCAACTCCAGAGGAAAACTGCAAACAGGCCGGAGACGTCAGGACCACCAGAAGCCGTTCCCCGAGCTGCGCCCCCTCATCGGGACACCGACCCCCAGGCCCACTGCAAGCACGGAGATCCCAGAGACCCACAGCCAACAGCAGCCCAGCCCAGCCCCGCTCCAACTACAGAGGAACCTGGGTTGCGGATGACGGGGCGCAGCTCGGGGCGTCGTAGGGGCCCATCGGGGAGCGGGTTCCTGTTGGTCTTGACGTCTCCGGCCACCTGCCATCCTCCGGGAACTGTACCGCCCTTGCAGGAGAGTGGGGTTGTTTGCAGTTGCAGAGGGAGGGGGCAAGGGCGGTACAGTTTCCAGTCTCAGCTCCAGTCCAGGGGGGTGGCCGGAGACGTCAGGACCAACGGGACACCGACCCCCAGGCCCACTGCAAGCACGGAGATCCCAGAGACCCACAGCCAGCAGCAACTCCAGCCCAGCCCCGCTCCAACTCCAGAGGAACACGTAGGGGCAGAAGCTGATGGTGTTCAAGGTACGTCTTGTTCTTGGGGTGGCGGATGAGGGGGCGCAGCTCGGGCTGTGGGCAAACTGCCACTTGTCGCCGTAGTGGCCCATCGGGGAGCGGATTCCTCTGGAGTTGGAGGGGGAGGGGGGTATTGTGCTGTTTGATCGCCCCCTGCTATCCCAGGGACAGGGAGACACAGCGGCTTTTTAGACTGGTGGGCAATCACTTCCAAAGTTCTGCCCACACAGTCAGTACACCTCTCCTACACTGCATTTCATACAAACATTTATTCTGCACGAAAAAACTACATTGAAGACTCAAACTCGCGACCGAGTTTACTGCCGGGATCAAGGCGCAAACTCGCGACCTTGCGGATATGAGCCGAGCACTCTACCACTGAGCCAGCCATTAAAATCTACGCTAAAACATTTCCATTCCGAAGACCGACAAATTCTGAATTACGAAAAGTGTCTGGTCCCAAGGCTTTCGGATAAAAGGTTGTGCACCTGTACATACGCATAAAGACGCCTTTGGAACTGCAAGAATTCATCAACACCATCACAATCAAATCATCCTGTCATTTTAACTGGCATCTTCTGAAGCCTTCCTGGACTACATTCAAAACAAATATAAACAATATTTATGCATATTCTTGAAATCTGTCTGACTGCAAGCACAATAAGCTATTCCAGCGAACTGTATCACAAACAGTGTGTACAGGTACCAGTTTCACACCAGCATATGCTTAAGATGCAGCAGCAACACTGACACAAGAGTAGTTGTGCATTTATTCAATGGTTCACCACTAGCTTCTGCATCTCAGCAAAATGTTAAAAGTTTGGGAACAGCTGCACTCAGCATGCTAATTCATGTCAATGACACACGAGTACTATTAAACCAAAAAAATTTAAGAACATTAGTTTCAGACTATGATACTCCAGTCAATGAAAATTTTGTAAGTGTTAATGTGCATCTAACGTGGAAACATAAACATGAGTCGTTAAATAATTCTGATGTTGCTATTTTCCTAAATCGTTTTCAATTAATGTGAAGTGTGCAATACATTTTACACAATCAAAACAAACAAGCTGTTTTAGGTTTGATATTGTGGAATGAGTAAACATTAATTAATAATCTTGTTGTTAAGGGGCCTTTTGATGATCATAGTATTATGGAATTTTACATTAAGATCAAGATTGATTTAATTTAATCCCAAAATAGGGTCTTAAATCTAACTTAAATAACCTAAAGGTTTCAGACATGGCTTGCATGTAGTAAATTTGGAAACTATATTAAAAAGGTTTGACAGAAGATAAGCAATGGATAATATTTAAATACATAGTTTACAATAGAAATACTGCATGAAAAACCCAATGTGAACTGTAGTCCTCCCACAAATAAAAAGGATGGAATTAAAGCAAAGAGGATTATAAACTGATACCTTCCAGAAATGAGTGTGTAAATGGAATCACCCTTAAAAGTAGCCATACATACACATGGAGTAATGCATGACTAAGAGTGCAGCTGTGCAAAAACACTAGTGCAAACCACTGTCCTCCTTGCTGCAATGCTGAAAATCTGTTATGAATCCAGCAATCAATCTCACCATAGATCTGTGCAGAGAGACTGTCTGTGATAATATTATTTGGTGGGCCACGGCAAGCGATGGGGATGCCCCATATTGTGGGCCAGCCCCAGTAAGTACAGTGAGTATGGACCATTGTTAGGGATAAGGAACATGTGTTGGCAGAGTCCCAGGTTGCTGTGATCTCCCTCACTATTTGCTGATGGATGTGATGGCAGCTTCTGCCTTGTCCTTTCTTGTTTGGCTGCACTGCTCTTCCCAGCCTAGAGATATCTCTGCAGCATAAGCTCACCAAGCTGAAGGGGGAAGTGCAGGTTTAGGACAGAAAATATTAACTTGTGGCAACTGGGCACATGGAAAATAAAGTATGATTGAGCAGTACGAAGATGGACTCATGAAAGAGAAATCACCTTTAACAAAACTATTAGTCTTGTGTGATTGTAACTAGAAAATAGATATGGGCAATGTGTCAGAACTCAGAAAAATCATTGGTACACAAGTCACTGAAAGTTAACGTGCAGGCAATGCACACAACTAGGAATGAGAAAATGTTATGTTGGTCTTTACTGCAAGAGGATTGGCGTATAATAGTAATGGGGCTTTCTCACGGGGCGACTTGACGCAAGAGGTAATCAGAGTTGAACATTGTGGGAACCTCGTACGATAACCGTACGGCATTCGTGGACCACCATGGACCACCGTGGCGCTAACGGCAGGTACTCGTTTAACTTGTTGACTCGGGAGAAAATTCAAGCAAGCTTGAATTTCTCCAAGAGTGACTTGTACACTTGTGGTTGAACATTGAAACATTATATGGACGTAGTGGCCAGTGCGATATCCGTAATAACTCTTGCGTTTACCGTGGGAACTCCTGTGAACGGTGAACCCGGAAGCTGGACAGAGGGGACAGAAGGTGAGTAAAAAAGGTGGTCTCAATATCGCCAATGGAACATGTGTCCATCGAGGACGTCCCACCTCATTGTCATTGTTGGAGAATCTTTTTCACTGGAACACTTGCAGAGATGGCTCCCAGAAAAGCTCAAAGAAAGGGGGTAAAGCATGTCAGAAAGGTTTTTGCCATGCAGGAGAATGAGGAGGAGACGCAGCAAGAGAGACAGGTGGAGAGGCAACAGGAGATGCCACAGATAACACTGCCTGTGGGCTCCTTGGAGCAGGGAGAGGGTGAGCAAGGTGGATTTCAGATTGCCTCCCCAGTAGCCGTTGTAGGAATAGCCTCAACAGACGCGTATATAAAGGGAAGATGGCAGAAGGTAAGGCCATATAACTTCACCAGGGAACAAGAGGGGGAAATTGTAGAATGGTACCAATTCAACGAAATTCTTTACGATAAATCCAGAGGATTACAGAAACAGGGAGAAAAAACGGAACCTGCTGGAGACGAAGGCTGCGGAGTATCCCGGGTGCTCATGTGAGTATATATAATGATATATTAGTACATCAACAGGAAAACCATTTAATGTTATCCATGATTTAAAAACATACATTGCTATTGATGTAAAAGTGCTGTTTTTGCAGTTAAGTTAAACTTCTCTTATAAGTGTGTCTGTGCCCTGCAGCTGCAAAGTAAAAAAGTCGCAGACAGCTTTTACACGCTCTGTGTTTGAAGTTGGAATCATGTCTCCAAGAGCCATAAAATAAATTATGCATGAGGGCAGGCAATTTTCACTTGTAATGTTTGTCTTAAAAAAGGCTATCTGTATTTACAAACTTGTGCTCAGGTATCCAAGAAGCACAAGAAATACCACATTAAATGCGGAGGGCAGGCTCTTAAACAGGCCTCTATTTACTGTCCAGAACTTTTAATATAACGGAAGACATCCAATGCTAGAAGTTCTATTTAATTCTACCACTCTACTTTAATGCAGATGACCAACTCATGCAATGGTTCACGAATCTCACCCTTCTGCCTTCACGCAAGCGTCCTCGATTCACATAGAGGGCTGCTGCATACAGCGCATCAATGAAAAACACCACCATCCTATACTCGAAACTACTTAGTACAGGCATGTCTCCAAATGAGCCAATTCAACCAAGGGAGGATATTTATAGTGTGTGAAAAAAAAAGTGACATCATTTGTGCCACGTGATGATTTAACAACACTTCACAGTTCACAATGTTTATTCAAGATTTAACGGGAAAGCTCGGGAGACGGACAAGTCACTCACACAAATAACAGAAATGCCGAGTACCCGTGGGAACTCTTTATCTACCCCCCGTTATATCGTGTGATATCGTGCTAGACCACGACCACTTCACTCTGGTTACATCTTGCGTCAAGTCGCCCCGTGAGAAAGCCCCATAAGGATACCTTACTGAAATTACATGAGACTCTGAAATTACCACATCTGTAATATTGCGTTCAGGTTTTATCCCTCTATTCTAGGAAGAATATAATTATTATAGAAGAAACATACAGATGAGCAAGGGAAGGTACAATGAAGGATTCCTACATTTATTCCAATTTACTTTGAGGAGAAACTAAGAAGATTGACCCTAAATTCTCTAACATGTGGAAGAATTATATATGATTTCATTGAAGCAAGAGGAGAGATTGACAGGAGAGATTCAGGGGTGGCTTTCTTTGTTGAAATGTGAAAAACAAGGGTTAGCCATTCAAAGATGGGTTGCAATGAGATTTAATCACCCAGAATCTTTGGATATTTAGGGAGTAAAAAAATAAAAATATATAAAATTATGAGAGGCATAGACAGATTGGACAGTCAAAATCTTTTTTTCCAGGGTGGAAACGTCAAACACTAGAGAGGATAGCTATAAGATGAGAGGGGAAATGTTTAATGGAGATGTACAGGGCAATTTGTTTTACATAGGAAGTGCTGGGGGCCCGGAATCCATTGCCAGGGTGGTGGTGGACGCTGATGCGATTGTGGCGTTTAAAAGGCTTGGAAGTGCAAGAAATCGAGTGATATGTAGCATGTACAGACAGGTGAGTTCAGTTTCATTGTTATCATGTTTGGTGCAAACATTGTAGACTGAAGGGCACGTTCCAGTTCTATGATCGTCAATGTTGTATGTTCTATATGAGCATGTCCGGTGGCTCGGAGATAGAAAGATCAACCATAATCATAGTGAACAGTGGAGTAGGCATGAGGGGCTGAATGGCCTACTCCTTGCTTATTATGTTATAAGGTAGAGTCTTCATTTGCAAACATGTTTATGGATGCATTCACAAATAAAGGACAGATGCAAGCATGTGTTCCAATGCAAGATCCAATGTGTGCTTGTAAATTACAGATGGTGCTGTCTGCTATCAGTGCATGCTGTCCTAATGCATTGCCTGTATCAACTTTATATAATGAATTGCTAGCGTAACAGCCTGCACAATTAAAAGTAGGTGCAATGTCGCTACAGGGGGTGGTGAAACTCTGCATGTAGTGTCTGTGATCTGCTCATTTTAGTTTCTCCCATCAGAAAAGTAACATCTTCAGCCAGAGACAATGTAGTCCTTGACAAGCTTTGAAGTTTCCGTTTTGGCTGTCACAGTCAACAGACATCAACCTCAACTTCGGTGTTCCTCCTACTCCTACTTCCAGCAGCTTGACCTATATTATACAGGCTCTGTATATTACACAGGCTCTGTATAATATGACTCAAGTTATTCCTTATTCCATGAATTAACAATTAAAAAAATGTCAGGCAATAACCATCTTCGACAACAGAATCTATTAATCTACCCTTGTTATTCAATGGAGCTGATGATTTTTATAACATCGTATGGTTTGCCATTCCACAAATTGAAGGTTCTAAAATAACTAATTCATTTCATTTCATTCCATTCCATCTTGCCATTGAAAGCCAAGTTGAGCAAGGTTGCAAATTTGTAAAGCAAGTCGACTTCTCCATGCTGTCATAGGAACACAAGAGAGTCAATATAATCATGGCTGATCTCCTTTTGTGCTGGTTCCCCATAACCTTCAATTTCTCGACCTTTTATATGTATTTATCCATTACCACCTTAAATATATATAATGATCTGGCCTCCACTCTTCTTGCCGACAGAGGAGTCCAGGAATTCCCTAACCTCTGAGAGAAGAAATCTCTATGCACCACAGTTTTAAAGGACCAGCCCTTTATTTCATAGCTCTGTCGCTTTGTTTATGACTCTCCCACTAGAGGACACATCTCAACATCTACCCTGTTAGGCCCCTTTAGGATTTTATATATTTGAATAAGATCATTCCGCATTCTTCTCAATGCAAAGAATTCAGAACTAAACCATCTTGATGGGACAAGGACAATGGACAAAGGACAAAGGACATTTATTATCAAAGGACAATCCCCTCATCCCAAGAATTAGCCTGGTGAATCTCCTTTGGATTGCCTCCGATGTTACTATATATTTTTTTAGATAAAGGGACCAAAACTGTGTGTATTATTCCAGGTGTGGCCTCACCAAAACCCACTTCATCTGCAACAAAACCTTCCTATTCTTAAGATCCCCTTCTTAATAAAGGCTGATATATCTGTGTATCATCTATATTAACAATTTGGATGCAAATGTAGGCAGCATGATTAATAATGTTACTGATAACACCAAACAGCAATCAGTAAAGACGGTTGTTTTACATTACAACAGGGTCTAGAGCCACAGTAAAAGTGGGCAACGGAATGGCACATGGAACTTAACTTACACAAGTGTGAAGTGAGAAGTTAAAACAAGACAGACCACACACAGTGATGCAGGGCCTATGGACTGCTGTACAACAGAGGCATCAAGAAGTACATAGAAACATAGAAACATAGAAAATAGGTGCAGGCATAGGCCATTCGGCCCTTCGAGCCTGCACCGCCATTCAACATGATCATGGCTGATCATCCAACTCAGTATCCTGTACCTGCTTTCTCTTCATACCCCCTGATCCCTTTAGCCACAAGGGCCACATCTAACTCCCATTTAAATATAGCCAATGAACTGGCCTCAACTACATTATGTGGCAGAGAATTCCAGAGATTCACCACTCTCTGTAAAAAATGTTTTTCTCATCTCACTCATCTTTTCTCATCTCATCTCAGTCCTAAAAGATTTCCCCTTTATCCTTAAACTGTGACCCCTTGTTCTGGACTTCCCCAACATCGGGAACAAACCCCTACATGTGCCTATTTCCCCGAAAGTGACAACACAGTTTGGCAGAATGGTGAAGGTGGCATGTAGCACCTTTGTGTTCACCAGACAGGTGGATGTTGGCACTGACGAGCATGAGATATTAGGAGAAATGGAATAGGCTTGGACAGTTATCCCTGGAGCAATGGAAATTGGAGGGTGACCTTATTGAGATTTATAAATTAATACGGGGTATAGATAGAAACATTGAAAAAAGGTGCAGGAGGAGGTCATTCGGCCCTTCGAGCCAGCACCGCCATTCATTGTGATGATGGCTGATCGACCCCAATCAATAACTCCCCATATCCCTTGATTCCACCAGCCCCTAGAGCTCTATCTAACTCTCTCTTAAATCTATCCAGTGATTTGGCCTCCACTGCCCTCTGTGGCAGGGAATTCCATAAATTAGCAACTCTCTGGGTGAAAAAGTTTTTTCTCACCTCAATCTTAAATGGCCTCCCCTTTATTCTAAGACTGTGGCCCCTGGTTCTGGACTCGCCCAACATTGGGAACATTTTCCTGCATCTAGCTTGTCCAGTCCTTTTATAATTTTATATGTTTCTATAAGACGTCCCCTCATCCTTCTAAACTCCAGTGAATAAAAGCCTAGTCTTTTCAATCTTTCCTCATATGACAGTCCCGCCATCCCAGGGATCAATCACGTGAACCTACGCTGCACTGCTTCAATCACAAGAATCTCCTTCCTCAAATTAGGAGACCAAAACTGTACACAATACTCCAGATGTGGTCTTACCAGAGCCCTATACAACTGCAGAAGAACCTCCTATACTGAAATCCTCTTGTTATGAAGGTCAACATTCCATTAGCTTTCTTCACTGCCTGCTGTACCTGCACGCCAACTTTCAGTGACTGGTGTACAAGAACACCCAGGTCTTGCTCTACCTCCCCATTACCTAACCTAACCCCATTGAGATAATAATCTGCCCCCTTGTTTTTGCCGCCAAAGTGGATAACCTCATATTTATCTATATTATACGGCATCTGCCACGCATCTGCCCACTCACTCAACCTGTCCAGGTCACCTTGCAACCTCCTAACATCCTCTTCACAGGACACACTGCCACCCAGCTTTGTGTCATCCGCAAACTTGCTAGTGTTGCTCCTAATTCCCTCTTCCAAATCATTAATACATATATTAAACAGTTGTGGCCCCAACAACGAGCCTTGTGACACTCCACTCGCCCCTGCCTGCCATTCTGAAAAGGACCCGTTCACTCCTACATTTTGCTTCCGGTCTGCCAACCAATTTTCTATCCATGTCAACACCCGACCCCCAATACCATGTGCTCTAATTTTAGTCACCAGTCTCCAGTGCGGGACCTTATCAAAAGCTTTTTGAAAGTCTAGATACACTACATTCACTGGCTCCCCTTCATCCATTTTACTTGTCACATCCTCATAAAATTCCAAAAGATTAGTCAAGCATGATTTTCCTTTCATAAATCCAAGCTGACTTGGACTAATCCTTTTACTGCTATCCAAATGCCACATTATTACCTCTTTAATAATTAACTCCAGCATCTTTCCCACTACCGAAGTCAGGCTAACTGGTCTGTAATTCCTCGTTTTCTCTCTCGCTCCTTTCCTGAACAGTGGGATAACATTAGCTATCCCCCAGTCCACAGGAACTGATGCTGAATCTATTGAACATTGGAAAATGATCACCAATGCGTCCACTATTTCTAGAGCCGCCACCCTGAGGACCCTGGGATGCAGACCATCAGGGTCAGGGGATTTATCATCCTTCAGTCCCATTAGCCTACCCAATACTATTTCTCGCCTAATGAAAATTTATTTCAGTTCCTCTACCCCCTTAGATCCTCTGTCCTCCAGTACTTCTGGGAGATTGTTTGTGTCTTCCTGAGGGAAGACAGATCCGAAGTACCTGTTCAACTCTTCTGCCATTTCCTTGTTCCCCAAAATAATTTCACCCGTGTCTGCCTTCAAGGGACCCACATTTGACTTTGCTATTCTTTTCCCCTTAAAATATCTAAAGAAGCTTTTACTGTCCTTCTTTATATTCCTGGCCAACTTCCCCTCGTACTTCATCTTTTCAGCCCGTATTACCCGTTTTGTTTCCTTCTGTTGTCCTATGAAAGTTTCCCAATCCTTTGGCTTCCGGCTACTCTTCGCTGTGTTATACATCTTTTGTTTTTGTTTTATTCTATCCCTAACTTCTCTTGTCAGCCACAGTTGCCTCCTACTCCCCTTAGAATCTTTCTTCATTTTTGGAATGAAATGATCCAGCGTCTTCCGGATTATGCCCAGAAATTCCTGCCATTCCTGTTCCACCATAATTCCTGCTAAGATCCCTTTCCAGTCTACCTTGGCCAGCTCCCCTCTCATGCCTTCATAGTCCCCTTTGTTCAACTGCATCACTGACACTTCCGATTTAACCTTCTCCTTCTCAAATTGCTCCTTCTCCTTCGATTTAACCTTCTCCTTCTCAAATCTCAGATAAAGTGGATTATCATAATCCTTTCATCGGGTAGGGAAGACCAAAACTAGAGTGCATAGTTTAAGATGAGAAGGCAAAGGTTTAAATGAGAGATCACATTTTTCCACACAGAGGGAGGTGGCTGTGAACTGCCAGAGGAAATGTTAGATACGGGTACAATTACAACATGCAAATGATTAGTGAGGTACATGGAATGGAAAGGTTTAGAGGGATATAGGCCAAATGCAGAAAAATGGGACTAGCACAGGTAAACATCTTGATCAGCATGGATGAGTTGAATGTAAGGGCTTGTTTCCATGCTGTTAAACACAAGGAAAGTGAAGGGCCTGTCCCACTTGGGCGTCATTTGCGCGTCATGCAGATGGTGCGCGAAGATTTTGTACATCCCAAAATCCTGAGGCGCTGCGCACAACTGCGCATCACTGCCTACGTCGCCACACACCATGCGCGCGTAATGTGCACCATGCACGCATCACATGCACGTCGTGTGTCATGCCGCGTAAATTATGTCGCGTAAATGACGCGCAAATGACGCCCAAGTGGGACAGGCCCTTTACTCTACACCATTGGCTTCTTAACTACTTGTTGGAAGTGTCTGCTAACAGTAATTCTTTGTACTGTTTGATGTGTTATATGGACCTGTGTCTGAAATAAAGCTTTAATAAATATCACTTTGTAATTCATGCATAAAAATACCTAGTTTCCACTGACCTCATTTGCAATCTCTCCCCATTTAGATCAATATCACAAAGATAGACACAAAATGCTGGAATAACTCAGCAGGACAGGCAGCATCACTGGAGAGGAGGAATGGGTGACGTTTTGGATCGAGACCCTTCTTCAGACTAATTATCACCATTTATTGCTGTTGACTGCACCAATGTTGTATTGTCTTGGTTGAAAAGCTGATGTTAACCCAAAATAAAACATTCCAAACAAAATGTTCCATTGAAACAAAGTGATTAGCGTATGCATTGCTCTAGTGTATATCTTCTGTATCTCATTCACAATTCTGGTGCTATCTATGGCTGCAAAGTTCAATTGAGATAAATGCAGATGATCTTGAAGCAGCTCTGATCTTATGGTGCTCTCACCAAGTTAGAAGCAATGGCTGGCTGGCAGCAAGCATGAAATCATTGCAAAATGGCAGGTATACAATGGCAGATTTTGACATCCCAAATAAACATCAGGGTCAGACTCTTTGCGGTCACCTGTAGCTCCCGACATACAGTCCTTCAGTAATCCTGGTAATCTATTAGAAATCATAGAAATCAGATTGGAACAATCTACAATTACAATAACCCCCTGCAAGCTGTAACAAAATTAATGTAACATGGCAGAGGTTTGTATGGCAGAATCTGAACTCTGGGAGACTGTGATATTGGGTGTCTTCTGCTCATGCTGCATGAAAACTGAAGCATTGATCATCTAAAACACAGTCTGACCAAGAATGTAGCTAGGTCACTCATGGTCTGGGATGCAGGATTTTTGGTAAACATCTAATGGCACAAAACATTACATTGAAAATATAATTCAGCCATCTTCTGCAACTCGCATGAAGTATTTAGCTGAGTCCATTGCAGTGGAAATCGTTTGTGAACTTGTACTCTGGGGACTGTCATCAACTCCAACCTTAGACCTTGCTATGGGTGCAGGTTTCTTCTGACCAGCAGTTGGAGATTCTACTTCCAAGATAATATCCACAGGATAGCTGAAATATAATGAGGGAGTTGGAAGAAATAAATCTTGGTATTTGAGAAAAAATTAAAATAGTGTAATTCAAAACAGGATTTTGTGAGTGGACTCCATTGTGTCTATTGTTTCAGCCTAACCAATGGACTTGTCTGAGCAATGCCTACTTCCCTCTTTCACATTTGCCTGGACAATAATTAGATGAAGTTTTTAAAACGACAAATAAAACACAAAAATGGATTATTAACATTCCTTACATTAATGGTACTCAGAGTATTTCCCCACAATTTGTTACACAGTACAAGCCAAAGGCAATAACCAAAGCAGTAAGTCACTCTGCTTTCCTCTCAGTAAATCAACATCCTAAGTCTTTTGTTCCCAATGTTTCAGGTCAATTAAAGAATGAATGTAATCCAAACACACAGATAATTAATTAAGTCTCTCCATTAAATGCACCTTCGGGAAAATCCATTTACTTCAAGTCCTGACCTTGCAATCTTTGGGAGAACTAACATAGTAAGATACAGAAAAATTAGCAACTGAGAGCTCACTATGTCTACTAAACTACTAAAAGGGAAAGTCTCTAGAGATGTTCTTAATGAGACATGTGAAAGTCTCTCCATTACTGACAAGCCTCATTCTATTTTTGCAGCTCCGTAACATTGAGTTCTACTTCTGACACCGTAATGCGTGGGTAAAAAAAAGGTTTTCTTCTTCTCCAATAACATTTAACAGCATAGATCTGTTCAGCTCCAGCAACTAGCAGTATAGTTAGAAATGGTAGGAAAGCTGGTAGGAAAGCAATATTCAAACCATTGTTCCCATTCATATGTTTTTATTTTTGTCAAAAGGTGTTGTGCTAAGATATACCTCTTGTGCTAAGAAAATCCTGTTACAAAGTCTGGATTCCAACAGTTGATTGCCGTAATTTGAACTTATCAGGAATTGGCAAATGAGATACCTGCAGGTTTTGTACTCAAATGGTGATTAAATGCAATATTCATTAAGCAGAACATATGTGCTCCTTAAAACCAATTCCACTGAATACATTGATTTTGCAGCCTGAAGCCAGCCGCAGAAGCATCAGCCACGAAGGGGACATTTTGGTGGACTTTCTGAAGCAGCAACAAAAGTCTAGGTGGAGGGCTAGCAGAGCAGAAATAAATTCCTGGACGTTGTAGGGAAGATAGCTTACTCAGCCTCCTGCCCTCACTCCTCCAGCAGCTTGTGTTGCTCTATCTGGCCTCACCCTCCTCTCGATCCTTATCCAGACAAAGATAACCATAGACACATACCCATAACAAAGATCTCCGAGACCTAAGAAGGGTTTTGCCTGAAACATCACCGAGGTTTCTCCAGAGATGCTGCCTGACCCGCAGTGTTACTCCAGTGTTTTGCATCTATCTTTGGTGTTAACCAGCATCTGCAATTCCTACACATTTTGTTTCATTTTTTCTTGTTGATTTCAGATGGACAGAGTTCATATAATAAATGCTACTAAACAAAAGTATCATGGATTATGGTGTAGGTGGTGATCTCATATTTATAGATAAGACCGAGGGAGAACATCTCGGGACATTTTGCTATAGTCATTTCTGCAAGTGATAAAACTCACAGGTGGAGCTTAGCATCAAATTAACTGAGACAAGGGCAAAATTGAGGATTACAATGAAATAAGTATTCTTAAGAGATGTCATGCACATGTGATCTAAATGCCAGCTGGGAGTCAAACACAACATCAAACTTGAAAGCCATATGTAATGTATTCATACATATTCATGCATATGTTAATGAGTTGGTGTTCCATATAAGCAGGGAAATGTTGGGTAATAAATCTCTCTCTCGTGATCTTGGCAACCAGCGTGTAAGTTGTTATTCATTCTGCCGTCCGGAATATAACAAAAATGGCGACGAGGATGGGATAGTGAACTCATCCTTTAAATACAGTGCAAGACTGTTTTGCAACATGCAGTATTGTTTAACATTTTAAACAGTAAATACGGAGTTGGGTCGCATTTGTTTGCGAGCTGGATACGATAGGCCGCAGATCCTTCTATGCAGGGGACTGTAGTTTAAATCGGCAGCTGGACAAGTTTGAGAGTTTGTCAGGCTATCTCTATGTTGTGTCTACGTGGCAAGATGCCGTCCTTGGGATGGTATAAGCTTTTTTTTTTGTCGAGTTCCTCAAGCTGAATAGCCTTTGTACATCTAGGTTTTAGGTGAATTGTTACACCAGAACAGACAGGAAATCGAGGTTTTTGAAGGGACTTTAAACAAAAAAAGAGAACGACACGATGGCAGCGTCCCCGGGCTACATCGGAAACCTTGGCACTTTTGACAAGAGTAGAGAGCCGTTCAGCTTCTATATGGAGAGAGCAAACATGCTTTTCATGGCAAACAACATAATGGAGTTTAGTGGTGAAGGAGAGATAGTGACTGAAATAAATAAGGCCGTTTGCGAATGCATGAAAGCGATTCTGCTCACGGAGATCGGTCCTGAAGTGCACGGCACACTCGTGAATCTCCTTGCGCCCATAAAGGCAAAAGACGTGCCATTCAATGACATTGTGAAGAAGTTGGAGGAGCACTTCAACCCAAAGCCTCTGGAAATTACAGAAAGCGATAAATTTGGCACCAGAAACCAGAAACAGAATGAGACAATCAATGAGTACATTGGTGCCTTGAAAAACTTAACTTTGCACTGTAACTTTGGAACCTTTCTCGGACGCGTACTACGCGACAGATTTGTTTGTGGTCTGGTGGATGAACGAATTCAGTCCAAACTCATGAACGCTCCTTACATTCGAGAAAGCATGCAAGATTGCTACCGCAATGGTGATGGCATCAAAGAATGTTCACGTGTTTCATCCACCACGGTCTGCAGTGGCCGTTTACAGTCACAAGGCAGCGCCTATGGCCAAACCAAGAGGTGCTAAACCAAAACCAAAGTATGGTGGGGAGCCGAGTTCAGCCACTTGTTATCGTTGCAACGGTAATCATTCATCCCAATTTTGTCTGTCCAAAATGGCCAAGTGCTATAACTGCCAGAAGAAAGGCCATATCGCCTCAGCATGTCGGGCCAAGCTTAAAACAGGAAACCAACAATCTGCGGGAATCAAGCGACAACACCAGAGAGGAGTTCACAACTTGGAGGTGAAGCCAGATGGAAATGAACTTGGGTTGTACACCATTTATGCAACCAACATCGGTAAGCCTACAACCAGCCAAGGCAAGGACTTTCGAACTAAACTATTGATAAATGAACAGTTAATCGATATGTGTATTGACATGGCAGTAGATTGTTCGGTCATGAGCAGAGACCTGTATGAAACAAAGTTCCCACATGATACCATTGTTTGAGAGTAAAGTCAAGCTGAGAACCTACTCGGGGGAAAATTTGGAGACAAATGAACTGTAAAGTTCAGCATAATGGTCAGTCAGTAACACTGCCCATTATAGTGGCCAGCTACAGAAATAAACCAACCCTCCTTGGAAAAAATTGGCTGAGTAGAATAGAGTTAGACTGGAAGAACATTTTCAGCTTCGATTTGTCCAAATCACGTCTTGGAAACGTCATAAGCAAACACGCAAACATTTTTGCTGACAGTTACATGGGAATAACAGGGAACTCTACACACATTCACCTTAAGCAAGATGTGAAACCTGTGTATTGTCGACCAAGACCTGTACCATATGCACTAAAGCAACAAGTGGAGGAAGAACTTGACGGGTTAGAGTGGAATGGAGTACTCATGAAGACAGACCAGAGTAACTGGGCAACGCCAATTGTGGCCATACCCAAGGCCGACAAAACTGTTCGACTATGTGGTGACTACAAAGTCACAATCAACCAAGCCGTTGATGACGAACAACATCCGTTACCAACCTCGCAAAATCTGTACGCAGAACCTAGCGGAGTCTTCACTAAACTGGGTTTGCCTAACGCTTACGTCCAACTCAATATCGACAAGGAAAGTCAGCAGTAATTGACTATCAACACACATAAGGGCTTGTATTCATATACAAAGTTGCCCAATGGTGTGAATTCCTCCCCGAAATTTTTCCAGTCTGTCATGGATAAAATGTTACAAGGCATTCCGCTCTGTGTGTGCAACCAGGATGACCTACTGATATTTACAGAGGGCATGGTAGAACATCTGGAAATCCTTGAGCAAGTTCTCACACGACTGAACTGCCACAATGTCAAACTGTGACAAAGTAAATGTGCATTTGCGCAGTCAGAGGTGGTCTACCTTAGACTCAAAGTAGATGCCAACGGACTTCGCCCTGTGAAGGCGAAAGTTGAAGCAATAGTGAATGCTCCAAAACCCAACAATGTGTCAGGCCACGATCATTCCTTGGGATGGTGCAGTTCTATGCACGATTCCTTCCAGATTTAACAACTGTGCAAAAGCCACTTCATCATCTGCTACAAAAAGATGTGAAATGGATGTGGGGAAAGGAACAGCAACGTGCATATGACATCTGCAAGGAAAACTTGACAAGTGACAAACTCCTTGTTCAGTACGATACGACACGCGAGATGAAACTTGCTTGTGATGCTTCAAGTTATGGTGTAGGTGTAGTGATCTCCCACATAATGAATGATGGGCAAGAAAACCCTATTGCTTTTGCATCCCGCACTCTATCATCGAGTGAACGCAACTATGCACAGATAGAAAAGGAAGCAGCATAGTGTTCGGAATCAAGAAATTCCATCAGTTTCTTCTCGGCAGATCATTCACCCTATTCACAAGCCACAACCAGTGATACTTGGTCCCAAGTCAGCTATACTTTCCATGGCGGCATCAAGGATGCAGCGCTGGGCAATTTTGCTGTCCCAGTATGACTACAAGGTTGAGTACAGAAGCTCCAAGTGCAACACAGTTGCAGATGCGTTGTCCCGGTTGCCCCATGAGAACTCTGATGTGGGAAGTGAGAACTCAATCTACACACTGCAAGTTATAGATGAAGACATTCTGGTGACTGCAACAAAAATTGCAGCAGAAACAGAGAAAGACACTGTGCTGAAGTGGGTCTATGAACAGACATTGAACGGTTGGACTGAAATCTATAGTGGATTGAACTCAGTTCTGAACTCAGAGCTGAAGCCTTTCCATAATCAACGCCATGAATTATCATGTGAGCAGGGATGCATTAAGTGTGGTTACAGAGTAGTTGGACCAGAGTCTTTGAGAAACAAAATTATGAATGAACTTCATGTCGAACATCCTGGCATAGTAAGCATGAACTCAATTGCCAGAAGTTTTATGTATTGGCCTGGTATTGACAGTGACATTGAGTCACTGGTGAGCAAATGTAGTATCTGCCAAAATTGCCGGAGTAAACCACCAAAAACACCACTGCAACCCTGGTCATGACCAAGTAGACCTTTTCAGAGAGTTCATGTAGATTTTTCTGAAAAGGGTAATGATCACTTTCTGGTACAAGTAGATACTCATTCCAAATGGATTGAGGTTAAACATATGAGATCAAGCACTACTACTGAGTGTACCATAGATGTGTTGAGATCAATTTTTGCATGCCATGGTTTACCGGAAGAACTTGTTTCTGATAACAGGCCTCAGTTTCGTTCAGAACGGTCCAAAGAGTTCATGCAGCGGAATGGTGTAAAACACACACTTGTTCCCCCATACCATCCAGCCTCCAACGGGGCGGTGGAAAGGTCTGTTAGAGTTGTCAAAGATTCTCTCAAGAAACAGGTTTTGCAGGGTAGTTCAAAGCTCAGCATGAAACATCTTTGGCTGAAGTACAGAACTACACAACAAACAACAACAGGTTACTCAACTGCAGAACTGTTGATGAAGAGAAGGCTAAGAATACACCTGTCCAGTTCAACCCAATTTGGCCTTGAGAGTTGAGCAAAAACAGTAAAGCCAAAAAGCCATTTTGACTCCCACAAAAAGGAGAGGTACTTCAAGCCAGATGAGTAGGTTTGTGTGCTCAGTCCTCCCAACAAGTCCAGTCGAGACAAATAGGATGTTGTGAAAATAGTGGAAGTATGTGGAACAAAAAGATACTTAGTTGAAGTTGGAGATAGGAACAAAATTGTTCATGTTGATCAAATGATTCCAGCCAAAGATGAACCAACAACTGTGCATGAAGTCCTAATCCCTGAGTTTTTATCTGAAAGTGAGTTGGAAGAGACCACTGTGATTGAAACACAAAGTTCAGTTCAGGGGCGGAAATCCCGGGGTGGGGGGGGGCAGGGGGGACAGTCCCCCCCCCCCTGTTTTGAGCGGTGGGGGACGATCCCCCCCAGGATTTTTGAAATCCCGATTTTAAAACCCGGTGAAATCTCTGCTTACCGCGAGACAGTGGGGGTGGGACTGCTGATCGAGGGCGCCGATTGGACGAGAGAGACGTCGGTCAGCAGGCAATGGGGGCGGGACATGATGATTCAGCGCGATCATTGGAGGAGGGAGACGTGCCAAAACACTCTGGGCACAGACCTGCGCCTCATCCGCAGCCAGGATCGATCCCGGCTCTCCGGCGCTGTCCCGTCCCCACCTGAGTGCCCCCCCCCCCCCACGGGTGGCCAGAGAGGTCGGGAGTCAGATGGGAGCAGTGCCCCCAGGCCCACAGCCAGCGCAGAGAAGCAGTGCTAAACCCAGCTCAACTCTGCCTGTCCCGCCAGGTTAACCTACAGCCCTGCCTGGGCTTGCGGGAAATATGGCCCAGGTTAATGGCCAGCGCAGAGAAGCCAGGTAGGGCTGTAGGTTAACCCGGCGAGACAGGCAGAGTTGAGCTGCATTTTGTGCTGGATTGAGCCTCCGAATCCTCACGTGTGTGTGAGTGTGCACATGCGCGCGCGGCCGCCAAGAAATTGTGTCCCCCCCTGTTCCCCGGTCCCCTCCATATTTTGATAGCGATTTCCGTGCCTGGTTCAGTTAGTACAGACAAAGAAACAGATTCCTCTGGTCAAAGTCAGGGTACTAAAACAGAGCCAAACAAGCCTACAGTTGAGTCAACACTTAAACCTGTTACACCTGTTACTGTTAGACGATCAGGCAGGATCCGTAAACCAGTAGTCAGGTTAGGTTTGTAAGTTAAGTAACTTACTGTATAAGTAAAACGAAAATGTGTAGATATTTAAAAATATATGTTATATTTTTCATTTAAGATTTCATAAATATCAAGTATCACAAGAACAAAATTGTAACTGAGTACTTAGATTTAATACTTAAAAAAAGGAGAGCAGTGTAATGTATTCATACATATTCATGTATATGTTAATGAGTTGGTGTTCAATATAAGCAGGGAATGTTGGGTAATAAATCTCTCTCTCGTGATCCAAGCAACCAGCGTGTAAGTTGTTATTCATTCTGCCGTCCGGAATATAACAAAAATGGCGACGAGGATGGGATAGTGAACTCATCCTTTAAATACAGTGCAAGACTGTTTTGCAACATGCAGTATTGTTTAACATTTTAAACAGTAAATACGGAGTTGGGTCGGAGTTGTTTGCGAGCTGGATACGATAGGCCGCAGATCCTTCTATACAGGGGACTGTAGTTTAAAACGGCAGCTGGACAAGTTTGAGAGTTTGTCAGGCTATCTCTATGTTGTCCAGAATATAACACCATATGATTTATTTTCAGTAAATTTTCAGGAAGAAGGTTGAAGTCAGTGACTCAGAGGCAGCTTGTAATTGTGGTGGAAGAAAATCCAATATTCAAAGGTTCATAGGACATAGGAGCAGAATTAGACTATTTGGCCCATCAAATCTGCTCTGCCATTCGATCATGGCTGATCTATTTTTTCCTCGCAACCCCATTCTCCTGCCTTCTCCCCATAATCTTTGACACCCGTGATAATCAAGAATCTATCAATCTCTGCTTTAAAAACACCCAATGACTTGGCCTTCACTGCCACCACGGCAATGAATTTCACAGATTCAGATTCAGGAAATTTCTCCTCATCTACATTCAAAAGGTACATTATTTTATTCGGTGGCTTTGCCCCTTGGTCCTTAACTCTTCTACTTCTGGTGACATCCTCTCCACATCCACTCTATCTAAGCGTTCATTATTCGATTGGCTTCGATGAGATGTTCTCTAATCCATCTAAATTTCAGTCAGTACAGGTCTAGAGCCGTCAAACACCACTCATACATTAACCCAATCATAAGTTCATAAGTGATAGGCGCAGAATTAGTCTACTCCACCATTCAATCATGGCTGATCTACCGCCTAACCCCTTTCTCCTGCCTTCCCCCCATAGTCACTGACACCCGTAGTAATCAAGAATTTATCTATCTCTACCTTCAAAATATCTATTGACTTGGCCTGCACTGCTCTTCAGTGGCAATGAATTCCACAGATTCACCACCCTCTGACTAAATCATCTCCGGGATCATTCTACTAAACCTCCTCTGGACCCTCTATAACGCCATCACATCCTTCCTCCGATATGTTGATCAAAACTGCTCACAATATATGGTCTGAGCAGCGCCTTATAATCCTCAGCATTTCATTCTTGCTTTTACTGTATATTCTAGTCCTCTCAGAATGAATGCTGCCATTGTATTTGCCATCTCTCAAATTAAGTTCATAAATTCATAAGTGATAGGAGCAGAATTATTAAATGGAGGAGCTGTAGGTGCATCTTACATGACATATTGGACAATTTCCAGAAACAGCAGAGGGTCAACAAAGGAAATGGCAAGAGCTAAGTGCTGCAAGTTTATATATGGAAATCAAATGCAATGTTTGCTGGATGATGTTACCACGAGGCAGCACTGAGGTGAGAAATCATTGCTGTGTTTATTCCCAAACAGCTAATCAATGTTAGAAAAGGGCATTAGGTCAAATGGTAAACCAGTAAAATCCTGTGCAGCATCTTGGAAGGGCAAGCGGGTATTTAATGTGGCAATCAGCCCATTATTAGGCCCGCAGGTGGGCAAAGCTCAAGCTGACACATTCATTTGTCATGGTATTGGCTTATATTAAAGCTAGTATGCTTCAGCTGAAGACCCCAGCTTACCAATCTTAAAATAATAGTGTCTCAATACTATGTCAAAAATCATCTCCGACAAATATTAGACTATTTCAACAAAATAACTTTTACTTTCAATTAAAAGCAAATCATTCCTTCCAAATTTTGTGGAAAATGTGTGTGTAGTTAGAAAAAAAGATTTTCACAAACGTATGTCAACTGACATCACTAATCGTTTGTAAACACACATTTTAATTTGTCAACAAACTAGCATAAAACAAACTATATGAACAATTGTAATGAAATTTAGATAAACAACCTAACCTCCTAGCTGCAATGCCCAAACATGCAATACCACCAACTTATACCTCAAAACGCCTGAATTAGTCAATACAATAGCAGTCTGAAGAAGGGTCTCAACCTGAAACGTTACCTATTCCTTTTCTCCACAGATGCTGTCTGACATGATGCTGGCTGAGTTACTACAGCACTACACAATACAATTTTAATCCACATTAAATTTTAATAAACTTGTGTGACTGAATACTGCCCTCAGAACAGATATTATGGTAGGAAAAACTCAATTACTATCAAATCCCATTGAGTTTGAGACACTAATAAGCTGACTGAAGGTGACCTACTCTTGCAGATGTTTTCCTTCCTCTAATTCTGATGTAAGAAAAGTCATGACTAATTGAATTTCAACCCCTCTAAAGGCTCAAAACAACTGAACTGAGACTTTGGCAACACATTTATCAAAGGAAAAATGTGCCAAAAGAAATTAATTCTCAGCAGAGAAATTGTGTTCCCATATGCCTGTGTCACTCCAATAAATGTTGATGTGGTGAGCAGCTTGTAGCAGTGTTGTCCCATATATCTGGAAACCGAGTCACAGTCATACAGCGTGGAGCCAGGCCCTTCAGCCAAGCTAGTCCCATTTCCACACGTTTGGCCTATATCCCTAATGGCGTCAGGGATGACGTTGGATTCAGTAGTGAGCGCACTGACACAGTAGGGTGAACTCATGTGATATGTTATATTTGCTGTGACAAGGAAGTCCAGGACCACATCGGGGTATGGTGGTGCTGGCAGCTCAGTCCTGGTCTCGCTCACCCAACCTCTCCAAATAGCTCAGCCCCTGAAGTGCTGGCAATATTTTCGTAAAACCTTCTCTGCATTTTTTTCCAGCTTAAAGACATTCTTCCTATCGCAGGGCGACCAAAAACTGACCATAGTACTTCAAGTATGACCTTACCAATGTCTTGTACAGCTGTAACATAACTTCCCAACCTGTACACTCAAATATTTTGACTGATGAAGGCTAATTTTCCAAAAGCATCCAAGCATCTTGACCACACGGTCTACTGGTGATGACACTTTCATGGAGCTATGTACAGGTGCTCCCCGATTTACGATGTTTCGACTTACGATATTTCGACTTTACGATCGGCAAACGCTCGGCAACGGCAGCGAGTCGCACGTCACTTCTGGTCACGTGATCACAATGTATTAAATGCGTTTTCGACTTGCGATATTTTCGGCTTACGATGGGTTTATCGGAACGTAACCCCACCGTAGGTCGAGGAGCAGCTGTACCTGTACTCCTAGATCGTTCTGCTCTACAAACTCCCCAGGGCTTTACCATTCACCGTGAAGGTCCTGCCTGGTTTAACTTCCCAAAATGCAATACCTTGCACTTATCTGTATTAAACTACATTAGATATTCCTCAGCCCACTTGTCCAGCTGAACAAGAGCCTGGTATAATTTTTGAAAACCATCTTCACCATCTACGATACCACCCACTTTAGTGTCATCTGCAAAGTTACTAATCATGCCTTGTACATTCTCATCCAAATCGTTGATATAAATCACAAGCAGCAATGGGCCCAGCACCAATCCCTGAGGCACACCAATCATCACAGGTTTCCTGTTCAAATAACACCCTTCCACCACACCCTCTGCTTCCTTCCATGAAGTCAATTCTGTATCCACTTTGCTAGCTTTCCCTGGAGCCATGTTAGGGCAATATGGAAATGCAAGAGACTGCAGATGCTGAAATCTTGAGCAAAACAAAAAGTGCGGCAGGAATTCAGCGAATCAGGCAGCATCTGTGGAGGGAATGGACAAATGACATCCCAGGTCGGGCTCCTTCTTCAGACTGAAAAAGGAGCCCAACCCATCTGTCATCTGACCATTCTCTCCACAGATGCTGAGTTCCACAGAGTTCCTCCAGCACTTTGTATCTTGTGTGCCAGATATAATGGTCTGAATGCCTTATCTTGTTCAGTAAGATTCTATGATGTGAAAAAGCACTTTGAGCTCGGAATTTTAATTTCTGAACCAAGTGATCTAAAGATGAAACAAGCTGGTAAAGTAATGGACACATGCAAAATAAAACAACCAAGAATATTTGATGATTTATTTGAAACTGTCAAGTTGTAACTGAATTATCAGAATGATCGAGGAATAACCTGCTGCAAAGTAAGTTGATTATGATCATTTCAATGCTTCCATGGCTGAGTTAGCCTACATCATACACTGTCTATGATCAAATATTAGGGTGTATTCAGAAAAGTCTGGCCCAATTAATTTTAAAATGTCGAAGCACACAAGACTAATGTTCTTGTCAGTATAATTACCCTCCGACCTGTAACGTCTAAATCTTTACAATATATATTTACAAGACAATCTTTTACGATATGAGATGATGCCATCAGTTTAAAATTCAAAAATCCACTGAATAATATGCTCAAATTTAATCTACATTAAATGTTACTAAATTGGCATATTTGAGCACTTGACTACACACAGTGATATCATGGTGGGAGAAACTCAGCATTGATTTCCGTGAGGTTGTATACACCAGTAAGTTAAAGGAGACTGAAGGTTACCTACTTTCTCTAAATGCTTGCAGATGCTTCCCTTCACCAAATTCTTAATTGAATTTCAAGCATGTCATGCTCAGACGGGTTAAGAATTAAGTTGGGGAAAATAAAGAATGATGATGAAAATACTTGGAATAAGAATGAAGTGTAGATTACCATGTAATGACAAGTTCAAGATTACAATAATTCATTCTTGTTTTCTTATTTTATATTGCCAATTATGTTTTTGTCATCTATCAACTGTAGTCAAGAGTGTTTATTGTCATATGTCCCAGATAGGACAATTAAATTCTTGCTTGCTGCAGCACAACAGAATATGTAAACATTGTACATAACGGAGAAAATAATAGTCTGTCGAAGTTCAGAGCGTATTTGTTGTCGTGTTTAGTAGCCTGATGGCTGTAGGGAAGAAGCTGTTCTTGAACCTGGCCGTTTTCAGGCTCCTGTACCTTTTTCCCGATGGCAATGGTGAAATGAGTGTGTGGACAGGATGGTGTGGGTCTTTGATGATGTTGGCTGCCTTTTTGAAGCAGCAACTTTGATAGATCCCTTCGATGGTGGGGAGGTCAGAGCCGGTGATGGACTGTGACTTTTCGCAAAGTTCACAACATTTTGCAGTCTTTTCCGCTCCTGTACATTCAAGTTGCTGAACCAGGCCACAATGCAACCAGTCAGTATGCTCTATACCGTGCACCAGTAGAAGTGCAAGAGAATCCTCTTTGACATACTGAATCTCCATAGTCTTCTCAGGAAGTAGAGGCGCTGTGCCTTCTTTATAATTGCATCAGCATGCTGGGTCCAGGAAAGATCTTCGGAAATATGCACACCCAGGAATTTGACGTTTTTGACCCTCTCCACCATCGACCCATTGATATAAACAGGATTGTGGGTCCTCATCCTTCCCCTTCCAAAGTCCACAATCAGTTGCTTGGTTTTACTGATGTTGAGAGCCAGGTTGTTGTACTTGCACCATTTGGTCAATTGGTCGATCTCACTTTTATACTCTGACTCGTCACCATCTGTAATTCGTCCAGCAACAGTGTAGGGCTTGAAATTAGCAGTTGCCCGGGTGCCATTGAACCCCCCACAAAGTGCCGCTGGGCAACCTAAACGCCGATTCATTTTGCCCGGCTTGGCACGCAGATACTGGTTTATACCGAAGATAGACACAAAAAAACTGGAGTAACTCCGCGGGTCAGGCAGCATCTCTGGAGAAAAGGAACGTGACGTTTCGTGTCGGCGACGGCTGTATTGCGGGGCAAAGATACCAGGTGCGGGGTAACGAAGGGTCAGAGCGAATGACGGGCCCCGCACAGCAGCAGCGGCGGCGGCGACAGCGGCGGCAGCGGCTCCATCTCCTCCTCCTCCCGCATCCCGCCCGTCCTGATAAGGGCCGCTGTTTGCAAATCCGCTAACGGCGCTTTCAAAACAAACCCTCCTGCACGCCGAGGTAGGGATGAGGGAGGGAGGGGAAGGCCTCGGCTTGCGGGAGGGTTTGTTTTGAAACCGCCGTTAGCGGATTTGCAAGCAGCGGCCCTTA
Organism: Amblyraja radiata; assembly: GCF_010909765.2. NCBI lineage: Eukaryota > Metazoa > Chordata > Chondrichthyes > Rajiformes > Rajidae > Amblyraja > Amblyraja radiata. Next base: position 57,715,567 of record NC_045961.1, read on the forward strand.
TCAGGGCACGCGGGGTGCGGGAGGAGGAGGAGATGGAGCCACTGTCGCGGCCGCTGCTGCCACTGTGCGGGGCCCGTCATTCACTCCGACCTTTCTGATGCAGCTGCATCAAAGATCCTATAGCTATAGGATCGTTGAGCTGCACCGCTCGGCCCCGCACCTTGCTGTTGGCTGATGGAGGAGGGGAGGCGGTGGCGAGGAGATCCCAACGGCCAAGGAAGTTGTCCGAGGAGCGCTGACCTTCCTTCCTCCCCACCTCGCCCCCTCTCTCTCTCTCTCTTGTATGCCCCCCTCCACCCTTTATACTGGGACCCCTCTCCATCCCGCACTGATCCCCATTCCCGCCTCTATTCAGTCCTCGCTGACATCCCCTGTGCTCCCCTCCCTATCTACCCCCCCCCATCTATTCATCCTGCGCTGATCACCCTATCCACCTCGCATTGATTCTCCTGCCACCCCACCATCCATCCTACACTGGTCCCCCAATTCACCCTGTATTTACCCCCCTTCCCATCCATCCTGCACTTCTCCCCATCCAACCTGTACTGATCCCCATCCATCCTGTACTAACCCACGCATTCATCCCGTACTGACCCACCCTTCATTTACCCTGCACCATCCCCCATTCATCCTGCACATACCCTCCGATCCACACTGTACTGACCCACCCCCCCATTCATCCTGCGCTGATCTCCCCCCCCCCATCCATCCTGTACTGATCCTCCCATTCAAGAAGAATGGGGCAAACAGTCTGAAGAAGGGTCTCGACCCGAAACGTTGCCTATTTCCTTAGCTCCATAGATGCTGCCTCACCTGCTGAGTATCTCCAGCACTTTTGTCTACCCCCATCCATCCCGTACTGAACCCCCCCATTCAACACCACTGACATCACCCGTGCTCTCCCCTCACAATTTTACCTACTCCAACCAACACGTTCACTTGCCTCAATCCATCCATTCCATACCGATTGCTTTCTAAACCCCCCCCCCCCCCCACCCCCTGCCATCTATCCACCCTGCACTGATTCACACACACCCCCCTCCCTGACCCTATTGTGCTGGAAATGTCTTCAGAGCGAACATTGACTATGTTTGATAACGGAATGCAATCAAATGTGTTTTAATTCCCAATGTTATTATTTGTTTTAATCCATAAAGATGGATTAATTAAATTGTGAACACGTGAAACATTAAAACTGCAGTGTTCGATTGTCACTGCTACCGTTGACATGTTATTACAGAATTCATTTTAACGGCAAATCAATGATCTTAATATGTAGTATCAGTACTGTAGTTATTTAATGAGCAACATTCACAACTATACGTTGGATTTATCCAGGTTTTATTTCTACAGTCGATCATATACATCATAAATTTGGTTAGGAGATATTTCAGTTGACATTTTAACATTAATTCTGAAGTGGGAATGATGGAAACAGCGTTTATCAATAAAAAAAATTTAATCTGGTATGTACAAACTGGGTAGCTTCATTGCTGTTCACAACATGTACATCCAATCCGAATGTCCGGTAATGTGGCGTTTTGACACCTTTAAACATATTACCAAAAGAACATTTGCTGCAGTTATGCCCTTTGGCCATCTCTTGTCAGTTAGTGTAATGTTTAACCTGTCAGATGGGTATAGTCGATTTTAACAGCTATTATCATAAAATGCCTATAGAAATTTTCTTGCAACCTGTATATTTTGTTATGGATAGATTATGTGGGAAGCAAGAGTTCAATTCAATTCAATTCAATTCAATTCAATTCAAAGCACTTTATTCATCCCCGAGGGGCAATTTAAAAAGGCGCATTACAGTAGCTTTAAAAAAAAAAAGAGGGACACAATCAACAAACATAAGCAGCACGCATACTGCACAATCAACCAACACACGCATTTCACAGACACACTGCACAATCACACAACACACACCGCACATCAACATTCAACACATAGTAATAGTTTTAAAGTGCTTCCTTAGTGCTTCAATTAAAAAGTGCATATAGAAGGTTATTTCATTTCATATGTTCATGAGTCAGTGATCAGCATTAAGAAGTGTTTCTGTACCAATAGCAATAACGGCTCATACTATGGCCATGTCATGGTAATTTTCGGTCCATCACAGAAAACATGCTTGCATCAATCTGTAGTGTGCATGGTTAAGCATATATGTTACCATGGTCCAGGATTTATTGACACAAGTTGATCATACGCTGAATAAACATAAACATAGAAAATAGGTGCAGGAGGAGGCCATTCGGCCCTTCGAGCCAGCACCGCAATTCATTGTGATCATGACCCCACATAAAATATTGGAGAACTAGTTCCCCTCTCCCCTGACTCTCAGTCTGAAGAAGTATCTATACGAAAAACATCACCCATTCCTTCTCTCCAGAGATGCTGCCTGTCCTGCTATATTTCTCCAGAATTTTGGGTCTATCTTCGGTGTAAACCAGCATCTGCAGTTTCTTCCTACAAAAAAACAAAGAACGCAGCTGCTGTACCTACTTGGCAGTCAAGTAGCTTCTGTAGAGAGAGAAACAATGTTAATGTTTCCTGATTGTTTTGCATCATAACTTGGAAATCAAACATGTTTTGAGTTTTCGAGAAGGAGGAAATTGGAAAACAGAGCGAGCAACCAACAAAAGAACAAAGGGAGTTCAAGAATGCGAGATAATCTAATGCTGGCTAAGTGAGGTTGCTTAAGCTTTATTCATTCAAATGATCTGGTTTTAGGGTGAGTAAAAAGAAATCAAAGGAAAGTAGAGGCAGGGAGAGAAAACATAAAGGAAAAATTTAAATAAAAATGCTGGAATGATAAATGCACATTGCTAGAAATGCAAAAAAGCATTGCTGGAAATGCAAACAAAACAGATTTATGGAAATACTCAGCAACTCAACTACACCGCAGAAACTGACTGCAGATTGGATGACCACTGGTAAAGATAGAAATAGATACTGTTCCAGGTTGATGAAAATGACCTCCTGTTAGAACAATCTGATACGGACCAGAAGAGCTGACTCACTTAAATTGTTGATTTCAATAATAAGCTCCTACACTGTAAAATGTACAGAATTGGAAATACTGTTACTCGGGCTTATATTAGGCTTAATTGGTTAAAAATAGGTCAAAAGAGGAATATAGTGAAGAATTAAAGTGACAGGCTAATGGAAGGCCAAGGTTACCCTTTCTAACTGAATGGATGTTCTCTTGCATTTGCATTTGGTTTCTCAAACACACCACATCACGAGGACCAAAAGCAGTTTACTAAATTGAAAGATATCAAGTGAATTGCTGCTTCACGAGGAAGAAATGCTTGTGGTTTAGGAATGATGTTAAGGGGTTAAAGGGCAATCTCCGATTGACACCATTTTTGTTCAACTCATGTTTTAAGACTCATGCAGAGATAACATGGTTTTACATAACGGAAAATTGCAACACGGCCCATTCGTTTTCTGGGAACCCAGATAATGTCGGGATCTCTGTATGCTGAACCGTGCCCCACATTCATCCATTCAAACTGTTCCTTCAATTGAAGTTAATCAGCAGGCGAAAGCCAGTCCATTAAGGGCAATAGGTTTTTATGCACCATCACAGGCATCTGCAGTACATTATCTCAAAGGGAAAGAGAGCAGAATTCCGAAAACCAAACTACAGCTACTGAAGGAACAGTGCAACATTTGCTAAATGCCCATGTACAAGTTAGTAAAATGGAAAAGCATTAGGGCAGTCAGATTCTGCCTCAAACATGATGATTTTTGATTATTGCATTCTTTGACTTTTTTGGTATAAACAATTCTGAATGCATTAGCATTGTTTAAAAGTGTATTCATTTAGATTAAATTGCATCCTCAGCGATAAGTGACACCTATGTGACAGTTTCTGGCATCACTGCAGACCCTGCAAGACTGAATGGTTACTAATAGGTTGCTACTGGCAGTGTAAGCACTGAGACATCTATTGAATATCTTAACAACTGTTAAAAAGTTTCAGCACACTCTGGGGATTTTGGAAGATGTTTGAGCAGCAGAGCCCTGAAGCTACTGGCTGTCTCCCATTTAGCAAAGCATCCCTTTAAATCACCATAAAAAGCAGCACAATGCCCCCCACCCCCCTCTCCCTATTTTATTAAGACTGGTCCACCACAGTTGCACTTTTGAGCTCCAATTTAAACCGGTATGGAAGAAGTTAACATTATGTGCATCGTTAGCAATTGATGCCAATAATATATCAAATGTAGCAATGTGAATAATGCACGGATGTGTTTGTGCCATTTTTGTAATTACACCACAGAGTGATTGTTAGTAGGATATGTCATTTTTTGCACAATTTGTCTGCGAAACAGACACAAAACAATCAAATTTCTTCAATATAGGGTTCATTTAGATAAACCTTCCTCTCGGTTTACAATCAAATGTACCCACACACAGTTTTTAAAAACTTCAGAGTACGAATAGGTAAGGAAAGTCGCGTTGAAACAAAAATTCTAATGGTGCATAGCAGGGTACATGCAGGATTTTTTTTTTTTCTAAAACAGAGTGCTTAGTTCTTTTTGATGAAAAAGATATACACAAGTTTAACCTCGGGTAGAATTACATTGAGACAATCTATAACCTCACAGCCTGGTAGCAGTTTCCCACTGAATTAGCTTATCTGCCTCCCCTTGCAACCTAAGGGCATTCTCATCGCAGAAACATTCCCACTCAGCTTCATGTCATGAGAAAAGTTTAAAATGTTGTACTTAGTTGCACTATGTAAAATTGTTTATATATATAGTCAATGGTTAGGACCCAGGCACTGAGTCCATGATGCCCAACAAGTCACAGTCGCTGAGAAGAGCCCATTTATTCCTATTTTTTGTTTTATATCTGTTATTCAACTCTCAATCCACATTCATATATTATCCACAATTACATTTGCCCCAAGCCTGTTTAACAACTTCTGAACATCCAAAACATCAGATGTAATCATCATAATCACAATCATAATCATACTTTATTAGCCAAGTATATTTTGCAACATACGAGAAATTTGATTTGCCATACAGTTATACCAATAAAAAGCAACAAGTCACACAAAATACATTTATCATAAACATCCACCACAGTGACTCCTCCACATTCCTAACTGTGATGGAAGGTGAAAAAAAAAGTTACATCTCTTCCCTTCTTTGTTCTCCCGCGGTCGGGGGCCTCGAGCCTTCTGTTGACGGGACGATCTTGGCTTCCGTAGCTGGCGGTCGGGCCCTCCACATCGGGGCAATCAAACTCCTGCATTGGGGAGATGTCAGCTCGGCCCCGGGTCGGGGCTGGTCGAACCTTCTGAGACTTTGGAGCTTCCCGACATCAGCCTCTACCCGAGACTGCGAGCTCCTCGATGGTGGAATCCGCAGGCCGCAGTTGGAGGGTCGATCCCAGGCCAGGCATCCCAGGCTCCGATGCTAAGTCCATGTCCCTGCCGTGGGGCTCAAAGTTAGTCCTGACCAAGGCCTCCAGCTCCATGATGTTAGGCCGCAGAGCGTCCAGAGATACGATCCGGAAAACAATTGCAACTACGGCAAGGTAAGAGATTGACAAAAAGTTTTCCCCGACCCCCTCCCTCACCTCCCATATATACATTAACACAAACTTTTAAAACACACTAAAAATAAAAGAGACGAAAAGACAGACAGACCAGACCATTGGCGAGGCAGCTATCACTGATGGCAACAGCATGTCCAATCTGCTAGATACATCCCAAAAAAATAACCATGGCTGTTGGGCGGGTCACTCAATTCAACCTCAGTGCATCACTGCAGGACAGGCAGCATCTCTGAAGAGAAAGAATGGGTGATGTTTCGGGTCGAGAACCTTCTTCAGACTCAAGAATGGTCTCGACCCGAAATGTTACCCATTCCTTCTCCAGAGATGCTGCCTGAGTTACTCCAGCATTTTGTGTCTACCTTCAATTTAAATCAGTATCTGCAGTTCTTTCCTAAACATCACTGCAGGAGTTCCTCAAAGTTGAGTCCAAGTCCAATCTTCATCAATGACTTTCCTTCTTTATAGTCATAGTCAGATTTATTTGTGACATACACAATGAAGTGCAGTGAAATGAACTTGCCAGCAGCAGTACAATAAAAAAGAACACACAATGCACAATAAAAAAATTAACACAAAAACATCCACCACAGCATTCATTACTGTGGTGGAAGGCACAAAGTTTAGTCAGTCCTCGTCCATTTTTTCCGTGGTCAGGACCATAAACCTCCGCAGTCGCCGCTGCGGGCGGCCAGATGTACAGGCAAGGTAAGTCCCGAATCGGTGCTTCCCTACCGGAGACCGCGGCTTGAAGATGACGTAGGCCGCAGGCCGGCGGTCGGAGCTCTTCTCCAGGGATCCCCAGCAAGGGGATCCGCTCCGGGTGGTAAGTCCTCGCCGTGCCCGCGGCTAGAAGCACCGCAGTCTACGGCTTCTAGATGATGTAGGCCACGGGCCGGCGGTCGGAGCTCTTCTTCTCCGGGCTCCCCAACGAGGGATCGCATGCTCCGGGCGCCGTGCCAACTGGAATCTCCACAGATTGGCTTCAGGTTTCAGGCTGTCGGCTTCAGGCTGCCGCGGGCCAGCGATCGGAGCACCCCCTTCTGGCGACCCCTGGCGAGGGCTCGCCCGCTCCGGAATGCAAAGGTCACACTGCGCCCACTGCTGAAGCTCCGGGCCCGTCTCCGGGAAAGGCCGCACCAATCCTTGGTGTTAGGCCGCGAGGGAGGCGACATGGAAAAAGTCGCCTCTCCGTGGAGGAGGCGACCGAAAGCGGTTCCCCCTTACCACCCCTCACCACCCCCCACACAAGACACACCGAGAGGCATTAAAACAAACATTTGGACATACTAAAAAAAACAAAAAAAAGTAGAATTGACTAACAGGGCGGGGGCAGGGCAGCCGTCTCGCAGCACCCCCACCGAGAGAGAAGAGGAGATGCTCATAGACCATTGCACTATGTCCTCTTCCATTCACAAATCAGCTGTAAATGGCCCAGCCAAATGCTGACAAATAAAATTTGTTCCATTAAAATGTCAAGCAATCATTTTCTCCAACAAGAGAGAAACTAACCACAAATCCTCAGCATTATTATCACCTGGACACCACAATCAATATCCTCATGGTCGTCATAGACCTGAATCTCAACTGGACTAACCACATAAATGTCCAGTTGCAAGAGGAGGTCAGAGGCTGGATATCCTGTAGTATTTGACACATTCCTGATACTCCATGCCTTTCCATCATTTATAAAGCACATGGCTGTCATCGTTTTCCCAAAGTAAGGCAGTTTAAAACTAAAGGGCATAGATTTAAGATGAGAGGGAAAAGATTTAAGAGGAGCCTGAGGGGCAGCTTTTTCCACACAGGAGGTAGTTATAAGGACATGAACTACAAGAGAAGGTTGTACAATTATAATGCTTAGAAGACATTTGGACAGGTGTATGGATAGAAATGTTTTTGTGGGATATGGGCCAAAAGCAGGCAAATGGGAATAGCTTTGATAGACTTAGGTCAGCATGGATGAGTTGGGTCAGAATGGATGAGTTGGGCCGAAGAAATCTGTTTCCATGCCATACGACTCTAAAAATATGTGTGGAGCTGCAGGAGATGTTCAAGGAACTCAATGACTATTTCTCCACCATTAACAGTGGAGAAAGTCACGAAGACAAGGGAACTTTGGACAGTTCATGCAGGTGTCTCGTGGATGGTCAGCATCACGGTTGAGGAGGCACTGAACATCCCATGGTGTATGAAGGACGATAAATCTCCCAGACCTGTTATTATTACCTTGTATGCCTTGAAAAGTGCACTTAACATTTTGTTAGTGCACGGAAAATCAAATCATATCACACATTCTATTTTGATTGCATCTGTGATTTTTCATTTAAAATAGGCAATGTTGGATGCTAATGTTTCTTCCTTGTGGATGTATGGATCTCGGAAGTTATTGTCATGCACAGATACTGACAACTTAATTGTCTCCACAACTGCAAACTCTCCAATGTCTCAGCTTTTTGTGGAAACTTGCTGTGTGCAAATTAGTTAATATTTCCCTATATTACATCGGCGATTACAGTCCAAAAAAGTATTTCAGTCTCATTAAACTTATTTAAGAGATCCTCGGGTCACTGGAATATGAATACAACTTTTGTGTACAAAACAGAGATCATAGTTATGCCATGGAACGAAGTATACTGGGTAGCACTGTGCCACAGCGGTAGAGTTGCTGCCTTACAGTGCCCAAGACCCACGATCAATCCTTACATGTGTTATCTGTACAGAGTTTGTACATTTTCCCTGTGACCGCATGGGTTTTCTCCAGGTGCTCCGGTTTCCTCACATTCCAAAGATGAGCAGGTTTGTAGGTTGTGTAGGAAAGAACGACAGAAGGTACACACAAAATGCTGGAGTAGCTCAGAGGGACAGGCAGCATCCTTGGAGAGAAGGAATGGGTGATGTTTCGGGTCTGTAGAAGGGTCTCGACCCGAAACGCCACCCATTCCTTCTCTCCAGAGATGCTGCCTGTCCCGCTGAGCTTCTCCAGCATTTTGTGTCTACCCAGGTTTGTAGGTTAATTGGCTTCTGCAAATTGTCCCTAATGTGTAGGATAGAACTAGTGTGATCGGGTGATCAGCGTGGACTCAGTGGGCTGAAGTGCCTGTTTTCAAGCTGTATCACTAATGGGCCTGTCCCACTTAGATGATTTTTCAGGCAACTGCCGGCGACTGTCAAGTCGTAGCAGGTTGCTGAAAAAACGGCGACTGGAACGCCGACTGTCAGTGGAACACACATACACACATCGCTTCCTTCACCAGCCAGTTATGCAGGCGGGGGACAGGGCAAGCGGGTAGAGCGCTGTCTGAGAGAAATTCACGGTGCAAAGCCAATGTGATAGACACACACAATGATCAACAGGAAGGTTGCCACTGTAATTAAGACGGTGAAAGCACAGTGCACGGGAAGAGTCACTTAAGTCCTTTAAAAGAGGGGGGGGGGGGAGAGGTGGTGGAGAGGGGAGAGAAGGGGGGAGAAGGGGGAGACAGGGTGGGGAGAAGGAGTGGAGACAACTTTTAAGATGCCAGAGATACACGGCTGTGAAGCTCGGCGGACATTAACATTACCGGTCGGTTATGCTTGGTTCTGAAAACTACTGTTCACGTTAATTTTTTCCCAATGAGCCAATGAAATTCACCGGTCAACACCAGCAACAACCTACGACAACCTATGACAATCTTCAACCTCCTGGCAATCCACTACCACTGCACCTACAGCACAAGAATTCTCGCTCCTCTCCATGGCGGCTTAATTCATGTTGAAAGATTAGTGGCGACCAGAATGAAGCCGCGATTAGTTCCGAGAATGCGGGAACTACTCATGACCATGAAAGCGACTCCCTGACAACTACCTGCGAACATGTGGCGACCGCATAGTCACCTGCAGTCGCCTCTAAAGTTGCGTAAATGGGACAGGCCCATAAATTAAACTAAACTAAAACAATGCTTTGTATAATCCTATTCATAATAGCCCTGTCTCACGATGCAAGCTGACCGATGAGGTACCCCGAATGAAAGACTCGTGGTTGTGTGTGTGTGAGATTCCAAGTGTATGATCAAGAATTTAACCGAGTTCCCACGGGTATGACAAGTTTGCCGTTTACTTGTAATTTCTGCGATGTTCCATGTTCGTCTCCCGAGTTACTCTTGAGCCAACCCTGAATGAAGGTCTGTTTTAATAAGCAACAGTGTTACAGAAGACATCTCCATCCTGCGGCTTTGATTTAAAGATAGAATTCAGCGCGGCCGCATCTATTGATGTGACCTACAAAGGGAAAATGCGCACCGTCCAGTGCCAGAGCAGTTATACTTATGATTTGTTTGAAACACACAGGTTTGATATATTTTAATTGAATTTACTGCCATGTCTACACACTGCGGGGAGACGGGAGATGAAATCTTTGAATGTGCACATCAGATTGTTGGGAGACGGAGCTCAGGCTTCGCCTCCTGAGCTGCTTTGGTGCCCAGGCGTGAGTTGAGGTGGAGGGAGGTTGGGGGGGGGGGTCAGGTTAAACTCACCCATTTGACAGAGGCAGACGATTACGAGGATCCAGCGAGACTCGGACTGCATGGTCACCACGCCACCGCCTTGCTCCGACAACATGTTGGATGCGGAGAGCCGAGACTGCCCTGCTGGTGGCCAACTTCCCCCTGCCCCCCGTCGCCGCTCCCAGCCGGCCGGGAGGAACTGTGCATGGAGCCCGCCACCGGAGTCGTTTATAACTGCCTGGGCAGCCTGAGGGTGGCAGATGCACCCTGCCCGTGGAGTGGCCGTGGAGAGACTGCGGGGAGAGTACCTCACTCTGACTGTGATAGGGAGAGACAGAGGCGCGCACACACACACACAGTGTGGAGTTCCTCTGACTGACTGACTGTCTGTGTGTGGGTGTGGGGGGTGGGAGAGAGAGAGAGAGAGAGAGAGAGAGAGAGAGAGAGAGAGAGAGAGAGAGAGAGAGAGAGACACACACACACAGGCAGCGTGGAGTACCTTTAACTGTGTGTGGGAGAGAGAGACAGAGGCAGACACACACAACAGGCAGTGTGTACCTCAGTCTGTGTGCGTTTTTAGGGGAGAGAGAGACACAGAGACAGTGTGGACCTCTGATTGTGTAGGAAGGAGAGAGGGGGAGAGAGACAGAGAGAGAGAGAGAGAGAGAGAGAGAGAGAGAGGCACAGAGGCAGTGTGGTGTACTTTGGCGTGACTGTGGGGGAGATTAAGAGCGCAAAGGACCTCGGTCTATCTGTGTGTGTGGGAGGGAAGAGAGACTAAGCAGAATACATCGGTCTTATTGTGTGTGGGGGGAGAAAGAGAGAGGTGGGGGGGAGAAAGAGAGAAATGGGGAAGACGTATATACACACACAAAGCAGAGTTTTACTGTGTATGTGGGAGACACAGATGGACTGAGCACAGTACCTCGGTCTTACTGTGCGTGGGAGAGGGGGAGAAAGAGACGTACACTCACAGAGGCAGAGTCTCTCAGCCTGTGTGAGAGGGAGGGAGGGGGAGAGAGAGACACACACACACACAAGGTGGATGTGAAATCTCACCTTCCTGTTTCAGTGACAGGCACCCGCCGCCAGTGAATGAAGACACCCCCATCTGTCTCCCCCTCCCCTCACCCCCCCCCCCCCCCCCCCCCCCCCCACCTTTCCCTCCCAACTTCAGTCCCGTCCCAACCCCCTGAGAAACTGAAGGGAGCGACAATCAACTGCCACGGATACAAATAATATACACAAGAAAGGGCAGATGCTGGTTGACAAAATGTGTACACACAGTGCTGTAGTTACACAAATACGCAGCAGAAATATGAAAATGTCATCCCGTCACCCATTCCTTCTCTCCAGAGATGCTGCCTGCCCGCTGAGTTAAAGAGTTCCCACAGTAGACTCACGAGACACTAAGGCAAACGCACGGGCCACTACGTTCTTAAAACGAGTTTAAATGTTTCAATTTTTAACTTCAGCAGTACATTTTACTCGTGGAAAACTTCAAACATGTTTGAATTTTTCAAGAGTTAACAAGTTTCACGGGTACCTGCCATTAGCGCCACGAGTCGCTAAGTTGCGTCCACGAGTTCCGACGTTCCCGCTACGTTAATTGTACGTAGTTACCACGAGTTAAATTTGTTTTAAACTCGTGGTAGCTCGTGGGTCAACTCACACCGTGAGACAGGGGTTTAAGTGGAAATTGATCCAAATATCTATTTGCAGCTGTAATCCAGACTCCTCTGTATTGTAAAATGTATTTAAACATAAGTAATGTCTGGTTACCCTTGGTTAAAGAAGGACTTTGTCAATTGTGATAAATTCTCTAACCGTACATTTTGAAATGAACATGCATAATTCCTTTGGAACCAATCAAAAATAACTTCCATAAAGTACACAAGAAGGCCAGTTGTTCCTGTGAAATGGTTTTTTGATTATGTTGGCTGCATGATCAGATTCAGATTCAATTTTAATTGTCATTGTCAGTGTACAGTACAGAGACAACGAAATGCATTGTCACACCCTCACATCAACGTTGTGCAAGCATATCAAAAGACCTCAAACATAGTTCAGTATAATAGGTAGACCCAAGGAACTGCAGATGCCGGAATCTTGAGCAAAATAACACAAAATGCAGGAGGAACTCAGCGGGTCAGGCAGCTGGAGAACATGGATAGTTGATGTTTTGGGTCAGGATCCTCTTCAGAGGGGGAGGAAGCTGGAAGAGAGATGAGGACAGATCAAAGCCAGGCAAGTAATAAGTAGATAGAGGTGATGGGGAAGTGATCGGCAGATTGGGGAGGGGGAGGGGTGTTTGGAAGATGGGTGGGCAAAGAACAGAGATGTAAAGGAGACAAAAGGCTGCAGGATAAGAAGAGAAGCGGTGTGAATTCTGAGGCATATGCAGGCAAATCTCTGTTACTATAGGAAAGGTAATCATAAATTGTTAGAAGCATAACAATATAACGTTCCTCAAGTGACAGGATTACTTTTAATATATTTTTGAATTGAACAGTTATGGCCATTACTATTAAATGGTCTGAATATTTCACAGTCATGAGTATGATGCGATTCAGGCTGGCAATCCAGTTTGAACAATTTTCTCTTGAATTCTGTCCTAGATCAACTTCAGTAGAGATCAGAGTATTATCTCACATTCCTAGACATGGAGACAGTCTTGAAAAGCTGCCTGCCTTTGTCTGGAATTTCTATTATCTGCTCCGACAATAGTTTATGCCAATGTGTTTTGTAAAACATGACATGCCTTTCACATACCAGCCACGAAATTCTGCCATTACTGAATTCACCAATCTCCCATCACTCACTCACTCACTCACTCACTCACTCACTCACTCACTCACTCACTCACTCACTCACTCACTCACTCACTGACTCACTCACTCACTCACTCACCATCAATCACTCAGACAGAACCGGCACTTGCAATTTATATCCCACCACATTCTCAATACTTTTAGACAATTCCAAGTTGTATTGAACACCAGTAATTCCAATGTGATATGAACACTGCAAAATACCACTTGGACCTCGTCAACAAACACTGCTAGCTCTTGCAAATCAATGTGGAGGCATATTAGAGAATCATCAAGGGGCAGACACAGCTGAGGAGAGTGTGCTCACTCCAACTAGACTGGTCCTTATAAACTCACAGTGGAAGGTCAGCCACATCTTCATAGCCCTAGTTCCTTCACAGCTATGCTGTCTTCTGGTTTATTCATTTTTTAAATATTCCAATTTTTTTACAGAAGGCCAAAAAGACCATCAAGTCTACGTTGGCTCTCAGAACATCCCCTCTTCTATGTACTTCCCTGTGTGAAGGAGAAAAAGGGGGGGGGGGGGATCGGTCAAGGGTTTATGCGTACATGAGCAGGAGCTAAGTGTTGAAACATTGCATAACTAAATGGTAGAACTATAAGAAATTTGCAAGGCTTACCTCATGCTGCTAGCTGCGGGGTAGCTGCTAGCTATGGGCTAAATTAGAGGCACCGTTAAACCACGAGAGAGAACATCTGGACAAAGGACAGGGAACTGATAGGAAACTGATAGACTGATGGGACTGAAGGCTGATAAATCCCCAGTGCCTGATGGTCTGCATCCCAGGGTACATAAGGAAGTGGATCTAGAAATCGTGGATGCATTTGTGATAATTTTCCAATGTTCTATAGGGCACATGGTATTGGGGGTAGAGTGCTGACATGGATAGAGAAGTAGTTGGCAGACAGGAAACAAAGAGTAGGGATTAATGGATCCATTTCAGAATGGCAGGCAGTGACTAGTGGGGTACCGCAAGGCTCTGTGCTAGGACCGCAGCTATTTACAATATACATCAATTATTTGGATGAAGGGATTCCAAGTAACATTAGCAAATTTGCAGATGACACAAAGCTGGGTGGCAGTGTGAACTGTGAGGAGGATGCTATGAGAATGCAGAGTGACTTGGACAGGTTGGGGAGTGGGCAGATGCATGGCAGATTAGTTTAATGCGGATAAATGTGAGGTTATCCACTTTGGTAGCAAAAACAGGAAGTCAGATTACTATCTAAATGGCATCATGTTGGGAAAAGGGGAAGTACAACGGGATCTGGGGGTCCTTGTACATCAGTCTATGAAAGTAAGCATTTAAGAAGGAACTGCAGATGCTGGAAAATCGAAGATACACAAAAATGCTGGCGAAACTCAGCGGGTGCAGCAGCATCTATGGAGCGAAGGAGATAGGCAACGTTTCAGGCCGAAACCCTTCTTCAGACTTTTTGTGTACCTATGAAAGTAAGCATGCAGGTACAGCAGGCAGTGAAGAAAGCGAATGGCATGTTGGCCTTTATAACAAGAGGAATCGAATATAGGAGCAAAGAGGTCCTTCTGCAGTTTTACAGAGCCCTAGTGAGACCACACCTGGAGTATTGTGTGCAGTTTTGATCCCCTAATTTGAGGAAGGACATTCTTGCTATTGAGGGAGTGCAGCGTAGGTTTACAAGGTTAATTCCTGGGATAGCGGGACTGTCATATGCTGAGAGAATGGAGCAGCTGTGCTTGTACACTCTGGAGTTTAGAAGGATGAGAGTGGATCTCATTGAAACATATAAGATTGTTTAGGGTTTGGACACGCTAGATTCAGGAAACATGTTCCTGATGTTGGGGGAGTCCAGAACCAGGGGCCACAGTTTAAGAATAAGAAGTAAGCCATTTAGAACGGAGACGAGGAAACACTTTTTCTCACAGAGAGTGGTGAGTCTGTGGAATTATCTGCCTCAGAGGGCGGTGGAGGCAGGTTCTCTGGATGCTTTCAAGAGAGAGCTAGATAGGGCTCTTAAAAATAGCAGAGTCAGGGGATATGGGGAGAAGGCAGGAACGGGGTACTGATTGGGAATGATCAGCCATGATCACATTGAATGGCAGTGCTGGCTCAAAGGTGCCGAATGGCCTACTCCTGCCCCTATTGTCTATTGTCTATTGAAAATAAGGGAGAGTCACGAGAACAGAGAAGTGCAGAAGGTAGACAGGTCCGCGTATGGGCATGTTGGAGCTGATCATAGGGAAATTGTGATATTGTGGGTAACTGATCTAATGACCATATGCAGGACTGTTGATATTAGGTAATTGTCATCTGACTTGTAAGGCCGTTGTGTAACTGAACTCGTGATCACCCTTGAGGCCCCTCTTATTCTGAGTATAAATATGCTGCTTTGACACTCTGTCAGTGAGTGGGTCTGCACGAGACTAGCAGAATGCAAGCATACTGGTTTAACTCTCCCACTCCTGCATGCGTAATAAAGGATCAATGCTTCTTATGATATTTGACTAATGTGTTCTGTTTTAGTGAACTTTAGCACCTAGCACCAGCTCTATCTCACGTACCACCTCCACTCTGACCAAATTACAGTGGTCAATTAACCTGTATGGTTCAACAAATAACAATAAGCATGCCTTTGGGATGTAGATGGAATGAGTGCACCAGAGGAAACAAAGATAGGACTGGAGGTAGACAAAAATGCTGGAGAAACTCAGCGGGTGAGGCAGCATCTATGGAGTGAAGGAATAGTGACGTTTCAGGTCGAGACCCTTCTTCAGACTGATGTGGAGGTGGGGGGCACGGGATGAAGAAAGGAAGAGGCGGAGACACTGGGCTGTGGGAGAGCTGGGAAGGGGAGGGGAAGGAGGGAGAAAGCAAGGACTACCTGAAATTGGAGAAGTCAATGTTCATACTATGTATAAAGATGGGGTGTAAAGTTGGGGTGTAAACTATCCGCCAACTCCAACGGGATCCCTCCTCTGGCCACATCTTCCCATCTCCTCCCCTTTTGGCTTTCCGCAGAGACCGCTCCCTCCGTAACTCCCTGGTCAATTCGTCCCTTCCCACCCAAACCACCCCCTCCCCTGGAACTTTCCCTCACAACCGCATGAAATGCTACACTTGTCGCTTTACCTCCCCCCTCGACTCCATCCAAGTAACCAACCTAATCAGATTGATTACTTGGCCAGAATGAAGTCCCACTGCAAATTGGAGGAGCAGCACCTCATATTTTGCTTGGGTAGTTTACACCCCAACGGTATGAACATTGACGTCTCCAATTTCAGATAGTCCTTGCTTTCTCCCTCCTTCCCCTCTCCTTCCCCTCTCCTTCCCAGCTCTCCCACAGCCCACTCTCTCCGCCTCTTCCTTTCTACTTCCCGCCCATCAGTCTGAAGAAGGGTCTTGACCCGAAACGTCACCTATTCCTTCGCTCCATAGATGCTGCCTCACCCACTGAGTTTCTCCAGCACCTTCGATTTTTCCAGCATCTGCAGTTCTTTCTTGGAGATTGGACTGGAGATCAGGATCAACCCAGATTGTTCGGGTTGTAAGGTCTACCTGAATGTCCCTCTGCAGTTATTTCTTCTGCTGATTGTGATAGTTATCACCTCTTCTTTTACCCTTTCCCTGCATCACAAACCTACCGCTGTGATTTTTGCCTTTCAGACATCCAAAATCTGATGGCTGGCCAGATGATGGCAGCAGAGCAAGGAGAGATAGACACATTGTCACTTGATTTAACATTCCTACAATCGGAAACTGATACTTAGCATATTTCAGAAGTTAATTTAGGGACCCAACAAGCATGAGCAACACGCATGACAAGCCTTTGATGAGGATGAAAGGAAATGATAAGATGCCAGCTCCACAAAACGCCATGATGCACATATATTCCTGCAGAGAACTTTGAGGAGGTCAAATGAAGAAGCCTGATGGGAAAAGTTTTCCTGCAATTTTAGCAATTATGCTGGTCCACCACCAACTTTGAACAGCAAGGGACACATCTTTTTAGTTTAGTTTAGTTTAGAGATACAGCGTGGAAATAGGGCCTTCGGCCCACCTGGTCCCCGCTGACCAGTGATTCCCGTACATTAACACTATCCTACACCCACGAGGGACAATTTTTACATTTACCAAGCCGATTAATCTACAAACCTGTACATCTTTGAAGTGTGGGAGGAAACCGAAGATCTCGGAGAAAACCCACGCAGATTACGGGGAGAATGTACAAACGCCGTGAAGACAGCACCTGTAGTCAGGATCGAACCCGGGACTCCGGCGCTGCATTCGCTGTAAGGCAGCAACTCTACCGCTGCGCCACCATGCTCTGCCCAGCATAAGAATGGTGAACAACACCATCAGCACACGTGCATATCTAAATATTAGCATCTTGCTAATAGCTAACCTTATAATGCAGCACAAATGGCCACTCCATATTTGAAATTGACAATAAAAGAGCCAGAATGGGTATGGATACCAGGGTTTAACAGGTTTGCAGGATAACACACGGGTACTACAATCTGTCCAAGATACATACTGGCAAAAGCTAGGATCAGCTTTTTTCTCTCAGGATATTGCCATTCATGATCCCACCACACCTATTCCACCAATGTCCATGATGCTGTGTCCGATAAACTCCAACCGAAATGTTGTCTCTCACACACATGCACATATACACACAGTTGTAACAATCCACTATTATAATATAGATCTAGTATCTAAATGGAAAATTGGTGTCCTACACTAATTCGGCATAATATTACTTTTATCCCCTTGAACAATATTCTCAAATGTTATCGTTATGCATTATTAATTTCATTTATATATTATCATCCCATAATGATGTTGTTAAAATTAGATAATGAAGGAAGGCAAAGCCAGACCCATAATTAATTAAATCAATGTACCTATTCAGAAAATCAATGTACCTATTCAGAACTAATACCTGGTCAAAATTTGCAACAGCGTTGTTCGATACAATTATGAAGGTGGCCACAGGAAACCGATCCATTCCTCCCTCCCAATTCTCCATCAGGAACAAGCTCCAGTTTACTCCTACATCCTAAATATGTGCAAGTTCGTAGGTTAATTGGCTTCTGTAAATTCTCCCTCGTGTGCAGGATAGAGTTAGTGTACAGAGACCACTGGTCGGTGCAGACTCAATGGGCCGAAGGGCCTGTTTCCATGCTGTGTCTCTAACTTAAACTAAATCGCTCAGTTTTAGTTTTAGTTTTTAGTTTTTAGAGATACTGCGTGGAAACAGGCCCCTTGACCCAACCAGTCCATGCCAACCTGCGATCCCCGCATGCTAACACTATCCTGCACACACAAGGGACAATTTAATATTTTAACCAAGCCAATTAGCCTACAAACCTGTACGTCTTTGGCATGTGCGAGGAAACCGGAGCTCCTGGAAAAGATCCACGCAGGTCGTGGAGAGAACGTACAAATTCCGTACAGACTAGCACCTCTAGTCAGGATAGAACCTGGGTCTCTTGCACTGCCAAGGGCCTTTACAGCGACTGTCTTCGACCTTCAAGCTCGAGGGCACTCGCCTGGAAAACCTCGAGCTGGATCGACCATCAGCGATGAAACCACGAGCTGGATCGACCGACCGCACACACAAACACATCGCCAAGGCGGGGACCAGGGAAAGCGGGGGAGCGCAGTCTGAAATTCGCACCCGCGATGAGCAGTAAGGTAAAAGATGGCTGCACAATGTACGGTAAGTCCTTTAGAGAGCGCAGGGGAGAGGGGGAGAGAAGGGGAGAGGGGGAGAGAAGGGGAGAGGGGGGGGAGAAGGAGTGGAGACACTTTCAAGAAGCCAAACAAATTATAATAAAGTTTAGCGGGCATTTAAATTACCGGTCAGTTTTCCTTGGTCCTGAAAACTTCAATGAACCAATTAAAATGCCCGGTCAGCGAAGGAGATTGCCTACGGCTGCCCTCGACTGCCTATAACTGCATAGCGACCCCACTCCATTGCACTACGAGTTCAAAAGAACCATGCCGACCAATATTTACTCGCAGAAAATGTTTCAACATGCTGAAAAATTTTCCTCGACCAAACTGAGACCACGAGTATGCGGGAACTTCCCTCGAGCATGAAGGAGAGTTCCAGTGACCTCATAGGACCTCCTAGGACCACGTGTCGACCATGCTGCGAGTTTTAGTCGAGGGCAAACTCTTCTAAACTCGCAGATTAGGTCGCCGCAGTGGGACAGCCCCTTAAGGCAGCAACTCTACCGCTGAGCCACCGTGCTGTCGCAGTTAGGTTAAGGTGAAGAGATATTGCATTATCTAGCAAGTCTCTAACCTCTGGAAGTGTTGATGGCACCTGCTCTGTGTGCAGATTTATTGAAATGCTCAAATTGTAGCCGCATCATTTCCTGGGGGAAGCTCAGAAGTATGCATACAAGGGGTCAGCCATGCTATTCTATGAAAACTAATAGTAAGATTAAACGAGAACTTACCAGTTTGAAGTTTGATCTGTATTTTATGAGGAGTTACGATGAGGGATTACGTGAAGAACCCGCTCAGCACGCATGCGCGGCATACTTCAAAGCAGCGGTGTGGAATCACAGATAGACACAGTTATTGAAGTAAACATAGTAAAGAAAAGGAGACATCAGTTTAACATTTTGACCCATATTAATGAGGGTGGGAGCGGAGGGCACGTAATCCCTCATCGTAACCCCTCATAAAATACAGATCGAACTTCAAACTGGTATGTTCTCGTTTAATCTTACTATTTTACTTCGGAGTCACGTGAGTGACTATGTGAAGACTTCAAAGCTCTGTGATTTCAAACCGTGTAACAGGTATTATTTCACGCACTGCCGAAGTCCTTGAGGGAGGAAGTGTGTTATCGTAATCAACCAATGACTCTGTTTGTAGAAAAACACAAATAATTTTTTTTGTCAGGTACTATCAAAATACCTGAAGCAGAGTCCAAATTGTATTTTTTAACAATAACAACAAAGAAATTAAATTGCTCCCCTGAGCTTAAATTAAACATTTGCAGTCTGTAAAATATTTTCTGCAAATAAAACAGGTTTTGCCAACGGCTTATTATAAAATTTCTGAACGGTCTTTCCCCCGACCATCCTGCTGTAGCCAGGATGTGGTCTATAAGCACGTCCATTATTTTACCCGTCAACGTGGATGCTGCCCTGGTGGAATAAAATTTGTACATGTTAGTGTTTATCCCAGCAGCTTTTAGCACCTGCTTGAGCCATTTCGAAATGGTTTGGCTCATCACCCGACCATAAGGTTTTTTGTGACTGACCCACAAGGCTTTTCATCTCCTTCGAATATTTTGGTTGTGTCTATGTAGGATAGTAGGTGGGTCATGGCACATAACCGTGGTTCTGGCGGGTAAGCCCGGAATTCCACGACTGGATTAGGTGTCCCTGGTCTGCTCTGTTTGATCAGTCCCTGGATAACGACAGAGATCTGGTCTGGAGCTGTGAGCATGCTGTCCAGTCGCAATAGGTGTAGTGACTGGACCCTCTGTGCAGATACAAGTGCCATCAACATGAGTGTTTTGAGCATAGATTGTTCCAGGTTGAGGGATCTGGCTGGTGGCTATTCCCTGAAGTATGTCAGGACCACACTGACATCCCATATATGGGTGTACCTTGGTCTAGGGGATTAGAGTTGTAAATACCCTTCATTAGTTTGACCACCAGTGGGTGGGACCCCATGGCCTGTTGTCCTGGAGCTGGTTTTAAATAGACAGGCAGGGCACTTCTAGCTGTGTTGATGGCTCTGTAACTGAGTCCTTCATCGTGGTGAAGGTTCGTCAGGAATTCCAGTATGTTGGTAACTGTAGTGGTTGAGTAGGTGGTCCCTGTATCCAAGCAGTACTTCTGCCATTTTTTGATGCTGGACAAGTGCTGCTTTTAGTGGATGTTCGGAGGGATGCTGACATGGTGTCGACGGTTTGTTCTGATAATCCCAGTCCCAGAAGTGGTTTGTGCAGAATCTGCAACCCAGGAGTTTGATTTGTTCATGGCACGGGTGGCTTGTGCCCGACACTGGGTGTTAATAACTCTGGGTGACTGGGGAATACCATCGGAGTTTTAACAACCATGTCATGGAGTATTGGGAACCATGGCTGCGTAGGCCAGTCAGGTACTATCAAAATACCTGAAGCAGAGTCCATTTGTATTGTGCGTAGTCCCCAACTGATGAGGCAGAAGGGAGGAAATGCATAGAAGAAGAATTTCCCCAATCCAGCGCGAACGCATCTACCGCTGTTGCCTCAGGGTCTGGTTCCCAAGCGACATACATAGGTACCTGGTGATTTAGCCGATGCAAATAAATCGATATCTGGCGTGCCATATTGCTTGATAACTTTTGCAAATGTTTTGGGGTTTAACATCCATTCGATGTTGTCATTAAATTTACGTGACCTGGTGTCTGCCACTGTATTTAGCTTAACTGGCAGGTAAGTTGCTGATAGCCAAATATGTCTTTCGACACACCATTGCCAATTTGTGTTGACCAACTTGTCGCATGATACCGATTTTATGCTAATTCCCTCCTGATGCTAATGCCAAGCTTGCAATGAAAGAGCTGCATACTTCCATTAGCAATCAACAGACGCACAACCCCGAGGCAGCCTTCATTGTTGCGGGTGACTTCAATCACTCTAACCTGAAGACTGTACTCCCCAAATTCCACCAACATGTCTCCTTCCCCACTAGAGTAGACAAGACACTGGACAAAGTCTACACCAACATGGCTGAAGCTTACAAAGCCATCCCCCTCCCCCACCTTGGTCAGTCTGATCACGTCTCATTGTTCCTGCTCCCTAAGTACTCCCCACTCATCAGACGGGTTAAACCAACTGTGAGGACAGTTAAAGTCTGGTCAGAGGAAGCGGACTTCACACTTCAGCAGTGTTTTGGAAACACTGACCGAAAGGCGTTTGCAGCCCAGGCCACCCTTGACTCCCACACGGACATTGATTCCTACACATCCTCTATTCTGGACATTATAAACTCCACCATCAATAGTGTCACCTCCCTCAAACAGGTGACCATATTCCCGAATCAGAAGCCATGGATGAACAGCGAGGTCAGGCTACTGCTGAAAGCACGGGACACCGCTTTCAGGTCAGGCGATGCTCGAGCCTACAGCTCATCCAGGGCTAACCTGAAGAGGGGCATCAAGAAGGCCAAGCACTGCCATAAGCTCAGGATTGAGGAGCACTTCAACAACAACTCTGACCCCCGACGCATGTGGCAAGGCATCCAGGCCATCGCGGACTATAGACCCTCCAACACCACCCCCACATCCAGCGACGCCTCCTTCCTTGAGGAGCTTAATCACTTCTATGGCCGCTTCGACAGGGACAATCTAGAGACAGCCATCAAGGCTGTGCTACCTGCCGATCACCAACCCCTCACACTCACCCCCTACGACGTATACGTGGCACTGAGTAGGACTAATGCACGTAAGGCTGCTGGCCCTGACGGCATCCCCGGGCGCGTGCTCAGGGCCTGTGCTGCGCAGCTGACAGACGTCTGGACTGACATCTTCAACCTGTCACTTGCCCAAGCAGTTGTCCCCATGTGCCTTAAAACCACCTCCATCGTGCCAGTGCCAAAACACTCCACTGCGGCAAGCCTCAACGACTTCCGCCCAGTTGCACTTACCCCCATCATCACCAAGTGCTTCGAGAGGCTGGTCCTGGCACACCTCAAAAGCTGCCTACCCCCCACACTGGATCCCTATCAGTTTGCCTACCGCAAGAACAGGAGTACGGAGGATGCCATCTCAACGGCACTTCACTCCGCCCTCTCCCACCTCGACAACAGAGACACTTACGTAAGAATGCTGTTCATCGATTACAGCTCAGCATTCAACACCATTATACCATCTAAACTGATCACCAAACTTGGTAACCTGGGCATCGATCCCTCCCTCTGCAACTGGATACTGGACTTTCTAACCAACAGACCACAGTCTGTTAGGTTAGACAAGCACACCTCTTCAACCTTCACCCGGAACACCGGCGTTCCACAGGGCTGTGTGCTGAACCCCCTCCTCTACTCCCTCTTCACCTATGACTGCACACCTGTACATGGTACTAACACCATCATCAAGTATGCAGATGATACAACGGTGATTGGCCTCATCAGCAACAACGATGAGTCGGCCTACAGGGAGGAGGTCCAGCACTTAGCAGCATGGTGCGCTGACAACAACCTGGCCCTTAACTCCAAGAAGACCAAGGAGCTCATTGTAGACTTCAGGAAGTCCAGGGGCGGCACGCACACCCCCATCCACATTAACGGGACGGAGGTGGAACGTGTTTCTAGCTTCAGGTTCCTGGGTGTTAACATCTCCGATGACCTCTCTTGGACCCACAATACCTCAACTCTGATCAAGAAGGCTCACCAGCGTCTCTTCTTCCTGAGGAGACTGAAGAAGGTCCATCTGTCTCCTCACATCTTGGTGAACTTCTACCGCTGCACCATCGAGAGCATCCTTACCAACTGTATCACAGTATGGTATGGCAACTGCTCTGTCTCCGACCGGAAGGCATTGCAGAGGGTGGTGAAAATTGCCCAACGCATCACCGGTTCCTCGCTCCCCTCAATTGAGTCTGTCCAAAGCAAGCATTGTCTGCGGAGGGCGCTCAGCATCGCCAAGGACTGCTCTCACCCCAACCATGGACTGTTTACCCTCCTACCATCCGGGAGGCGCTACAAGTCTCTCCGTTGCCGGACCAGCAGGTCCAGGAACAGCTTCTTTCCGGCGGCTGTCACTCTCCTCAACAACGTACCTCGGTGACTGCCAATCACCCCCCCCCCCCGAACACTCCTCCCACAGGAAAAACACTATGTCTGTATATATGCTAATGTAAATATTTATTCAAATCATATGCTATGTCGCTCTTCCAGGGAGATGCTAAATGCATTTCGTTGTCTCTGTACTGTACACGGACAATGACAATTAAAGTTGAATCTGAATCTGAATCTGAATCTTATGCCGCCCATATGGTTAATGTAGGCCACCACCGTAGTATTTTCTATTTGTAACCGTACATGCAAGTGATGCATATTTGTGCATATGCTTTTAAACCATAAAAGTCACCCAACATCTCTCGATAATTAATGCCCAGTGTAAGTGGTAACGAGGACTCTGGGTTAGTCCATCTACTACTTGTGCTGGATATAGAGTTAGTTGCTCCCCAGTCTTGAGCACTGACATCTATTTGGATAACTTACGTAGGGTTAGTGATGATAATAGGGCTGAAACTATGCCAAACGTTTTTTGCCCACCACTGTAGTTCTGATATTGCTTCAGTGGGTAACTTTATGACACGATCATAATGACCTGTGTGTCGTTTTGGTGCCTGTACCTTTGCTCTTTGTAAGTTTTGACCGTGCCAAGGTCCGAATCATTAAATTGTTGCATGATTGTGCCAATTCAACTGTTTTGTCTCTTGGCAATGTTACAGTCACGTAGACTGAATTAATTTTGAAGCCCAAGTAGTCCATGATTGTGGATGGCTTCAACTTAGATTTATCTGGATGTAAGACAATCCCAGGGTTTCGAATAACTGTTTGGTAGCTGATACAGCTAACATCGTCAATTCCATGGTCTTGCCTATTATTTAAGATATCATCAAGATATGCCATGACAATATGTTTTTGTCTTCTGAATATTGTCAGAGCTGGTTTAATATCTTGGTGAATAATCTATGGCTGATGTGAAGCCATTGGGTAACGCTTTAAATTGCCATAGCTGCCCCATCCAGGTAAATTTCAGGTATCTGCGATAATCCTTGTGAATGGTACTAAATAGTAAACTTCTTTAAGATCAATGCTTGCCATGAAGTATCCTTTGGAAATTAGTTGTTTGGCAGTAACAACCGTTTCCATTTTGAAATGTATATACTTAACAAACATATTCAGTGTAGTTAAGTCAATGATGATGCGACATACACGATCTTTTTTGGGTTTAGTGAATATATTTGATACGAATTCCAAGGGTTCATGTTTTCCCATGATTCCCTTTGTAATTAGTCTCACCAGTTCAGCTTGTCCCTCTCGTTTCTCTAACGGAGAGGGAAAAATACCCTCAGGGGTGAATGTTGAACTGGTGGCAATTTTTCTAGTATTGTGTATTTTTTATCCACTAATGCAATTGAGTATATACTGATCACTCGTGATAGACTCCCGTGTTTCTTAAAACAGGTGTAATCTCCCCCCTGTTAGTATTAAGCCCCTATTTTCTATATGCTGGTAGGAACCAGACCCACCTACCTCCATGGTTATGGGTATTGTTCTGTTTCCTGCCGGTCCAACGAGTCTTGCACTTCGTCTGACGTGGCGGTGATGTTGGGGGGTGGCGCATTTTCCATGGGGTCCGCTCTGGGCCCTGGTCTAAAGAAGACTTCCGGGGATAGAATGCGGACCCCGAGCTTTCACCAGTCCCATATGGTAGACGTCGACTGATGGACGCGTTGGGGTGCTGCTGCTTAGGAATTATTGTTTTTGGTTTGCTCGCCCGGGCCTGCCCTCATGAGACCGAAAGTTTTTTAAAAGCCTCTTCCATATCCTTCATGCTTTGTGAGGTTTTTGCCAAAGAGCAGTGGGTCTGGCTCAGTGGCTGGGGTATGCACAACCCCGCAAATTTAGGATTTTATGGCAGGTTTTATAATTTGTTTACGAAGGTTGTGGTCATCTCCGTAGTTGTCCACGGAGCGAGCAAACGAAGTGATGGCTGACGTCAGGAGCCTGAGGATCCGCTGCAGTTTTCTAAGGCCTTATTGACCACCTCTCCTGTAGGGGCCTGTTGGAGAGGTGGTTAATGCTGGCCGCTGGTTTGGCCTTTAACGGCCTCCTGCACGTGGGGTTGCCACGTAGCGGTCCACCACACCTAGCAGCTCTTCCTGTTCCTGCACCCCTTACATACTCCTGAGATCTTCAGCCATCGTCCCCTCTTCTTGACCAGCCCAGTCCTGGTCACCAAAGCTACCCTCGGGTAAGGAGGAAGCAATGGACAGTGCAGAAGGCACTGTGGAGGGAGTGCCTGAACTCCCCCCTGCGAGAGCGCCCCTCACGAAGCGCGTCTCGCTGGAGCTCCTGCTCCAGGAGCCGCTCCAGGCGGCTCAGGCGGCTGTCTCTCCCCCGGGCGGGTGGAGAGACGTCCCCGTCCGACATGTCAGAAGCCACCGGCCGGACGCCTCTTCCGTGGCTTTACTTCCAGCCCGCTGCTCAGGCGCTAGCGGGCTGGGCTCGGACGCGGTACCGGGGAATAGCGGAACGCCCGGTAAGCGGTCCTACCGCCTTGTTGCTGCCCCCCCCAGATGGAACGCTCCTCCGTGGAGTCGAGCGGGGAACAGGTCTTTTCAGGCGGCTGTCTTTCCCCCCCGTGCGGGTGGAGAGACGTCCCCGTTCGACAAGTCGAAGCCACCGGTCGGACGCCTCTTCCGTGGCTTGCTTCCAGTGCGGTGTCGGGGGATAGCGGAGCGCCGGGTAAGCGGTCCTACCGCCTTGTTGCTGCCTCCCCCCCACTCTTCCGTGGCTTGGGGGACAGGTTTGTTCTAGAGCCTTCTTCTCTGCCTGAAAGCAGAAGGCTCCCTGTGAAAGAAAAACCCGACCTCAGAACTTACCTGACGGTCCGTTCTTTCACCCCGTAGTGGGAGTGCCTGGCTCCCGATGCGCCGCTGTTGCATTGCTGAACGTAATGCCGCGCATGCGTGCTGAGCGGGTTCTTCATGTAGTCACTCACGTGACTCCTAAGTAAAATTAACCATGTTTTGGGGAGTTAAAGAATTCGAGCTACATTTTTTACATGTTTTAGGGAATTAAAGAATTAAAGCTACATTTTTCTGCATTCTTCTGTCTGTTCCTAGATCCTTTGTGATAGCTTTAGAGGATGGGCATGGTGAAATGATGTGTGAAATTTACATGATGCCAAGACAAGAAGTTTATTCAATGGGCCAGCTGTTTTTTTAAACCTGCCTTTATAACTAGGGGCTAGTGAGGTCAAGGGATATGGGGAGAAGGCAGGCACGGGTTATTCATAGGGGACGATCAGCCATGATCACAATGAATGGCGGTGCTGGCTTGAAGGGCCGAATGGCCTCCTCCTGCACCTATTTTCTATGTTTCTATGTTTCTAACTCAAATACTCCTTTGAACAATGGATCTTTACAGATTGCAGCTCTCGGCCACTTTTTTTAGGAAATATGCAAATCTATTTTTGCCTTAAAGTATAAGGAATGGTTGATCAGTAACCCTAAATCTCAGCAGCAATGAAAGAAAAATCAAACCTCTGAAAGGTAACTGATGTAAATAAAATAACCCAATATTAATAAAGTTGCCGCTCATTCAACAATTAATTCACTTTACTGAAAGTAACACCTGCAGTTACAGTGCTGCCTCCTGCATCCATGCAGAACTCACTGACTTCATCCATTTCACCACTAATTTCTAGTTAATTTCTAACCTGCACTCAAATTCACCTGGACCATTTCCGACATCTCCCTAACGTTTCTAGAACTCACCATCTCCATCGCAGGCAACATCTATTACAAACCCTCTGATTCCCACATCTATCTGAACTACACTTCTTCCCACCCTGCTTACTGTAAGGACTCTATCCCCTACTCCCAATTCCTCTGTCTACGCCGCACCTGCACCCAGGATGAGGAGTTCCCATTCTTCATCAGAGATGTCCCCATTCTTTAGGGAATGGGGGTTCCCCTCTTCTATTATAGATGACGCTCTCACCAGGGTCTCCTCTATATCCTACAGCTCCACTCTTCCTACTCGTAATAAGGACAAAGTCCCCCTTGTACTCACCTTCCACCCTATCAATATCAATATCTGTTTTATGCTGCCTGCTATCAGCCGTCGCATACAACATATAATCCTCCAACATTTTCGCCACCTCCAAAGGGATCCTACAACTGGCCACATCATCCCATCTCCTCCCCTTTCTGTTTCCACAGAGACCGTTCCCTCCGTAACTCTCGGGTCAATACGTCCCTTCCTACCCAAACCACCCCCTCCCCGGGTACCTTGCAACTGCAGGAAATGCTACATTTGTCACTTTACCTGCCCCCTCAACTCCATCCAAGGACCCAGGCAGTCTTTCCAGCTGAGGCAGAGGTTCACCTGCATCTCCTCCAACCTCATCTACTGACAATAGACAATAGACAGGTGCAGGAGTAGGCCACTCGGTCCTTCGAGCCAGCACCGCCATTCAGTGTGATCATGGCTGATCATCCACAATCAGTACCCCGTTCCTGCCTTCTCCCCATATCTCCTGAATCCGCTATCTGTAAAAGCCCTATCTAGATCTCTCTTGAAAGTATCCAGAGAACTAGCCTCCACCGCCCTCTGAGGCAGAGAATTCCACAGACTCGCAACTCTCTGTGTGAAAAAGTGTTTCCTTATCTCCGTTCCAAATGGCTTACCCCTTATTCTTAAACTGTGGCCCCTGGTTCTGGACTCCCCCAACATCGGAAACATGTTTCCTGCCTCTAGCGTGTCCAAACCCTTAATAATTTTATATGTTTCAATAAGATACCCTCTCATCCTTCTAAATTCCAGAGTATACAAACCCAGCCGCTCCATTCTCTCAGCATATGACAGTCCTGCCATCCCGGGAATTAACCTTGTGAACCGACGCTGCACTCCCTCAATAGCAAGAATGTCCTCCCTCAAATTTGGAGACCAAAACTGCACACAATACTCCAGGTGTGGTCTCGCTAGGGCCCTGTACAACTGCAGAAGGACCTCTTTGCTCCTATACTCAACTCCTCTTGTTATGAAGGCCAACATGCCATTCGCTTTCTTCACTGCCTGATGTACCTACATGCTTACTTTCATTGACTGATGAACAAGGACCCCCAGATCCCATTGTACTTCCCCTTTTCCCAACTTGACACCATTTCGATAATAATCTGCCTTCCTGTTTTTGCTACCAAAGTGGATAACCTCACATTTATCCACATTATACTGCTTCCGCCATGCATTGCCCACTCACCCAACCTGTCCAAGTCACCCTGCATTCTCATAGCATCCTCCTCACAGTTCACACTGCCACTTAGCTTTGTGTCATCTGCAAATATGCTAATGTTACTTGTAATCCCTTCATCTAAATCATTAATATATATTGTAAATAGCTGCAGTCCCAGCACCGAGCCTTGCGGTACCCCACAAATCACTGCCTGCCATTCTGAAAGGGACCCGTTAATCCCTACTCCTGTCTTGTTTCCTGTCTGCCAACCAATTTTCTATCCATATCAGCACTTCACCCCCAATACCATGTCCCCTAATTTTGCCCACTAATCACCTATGTTGGACCTTATTGAATGCTTTATGAAAGTTCAGGTACACTACATCCACTGGCTCTCCCTTGTCCATTTTCCTAGTTACATCCTCAAAAAAATCCAAAAGATTAGTCAAGCATGATTTCCCCTTCGTAAATCCATGCTGACTCAGACCGATCCTGTTACTGCTATCCAAATGTGCCCCTATTTCATCTTTTATGATTGACTCCACCATCTTCCCCACCACCGATGTCTGGCTAACTGGTCTATAATTCCCTGTTTTCTCTCCCTCGCCTTTCTTAAAAAGTGGGATAACATTAGCTACCCTCCAATCCAAAAGATTAGTCAAGCATGATTTCCCCTTCGTAAATCCATGCTGACTCAGACCGATCCTGTTACTGCTATCCAAATGTGCCCCTATTTCATCTTTTATGATTGACTCCACCATCTTCCCCACCACCGATGTCTGGCTAACTGGTCTATAATTCCCTGTTTTCTCTCCCTCGCCTTTCTTAAAAAGTGGGATAACATTAGCTACCCTCCAATCTACAGGAACTGATCCTGAATCTATGGAACATTGGAAAATGATCACCAATGCATCCACAATTTCTAGAGCCACTTCCTTAAGTACCCTGGGATGCAGATCATCAGGCCCTGGGGATTTATCAGCCTTCAGTCCCATCAGTTTACCCAACACCATTTCCTGCCTAATGTGTATTTCCTTCAGTTCCTCCGTCACTCCAGATCCTCTGGCCACTAGTACATCTGGAAGATTGTTTATGTCTTCCTTAGTGAAGACGGATCCAACTTACCTATTGAACTCTACTGCATCCGCTGTTTCCAGGTGTTAACTTCTCCACATCGGCGAAACCAAGCGCAGGCTCGGCGATCGCTTCGCACAACATCTCCGCTTAATTCACAATAACCAACCTGATCTCCCGGTGGTTAAGCACTTCAACTCGCCCTCCCATTCCGAATCTGACCTTTCTGTCCTGGGCCTCCTCCATTGCCAGAGTAAGGACCAGTGCAAATTTGAGGAAAAGCACCTCATATTTCGCTTGGGTAGTTTACACCCCAGCGATATGAACATTGACTTCTCTAATTTCAGATAGTCCTTGCTTTCTCCCTCCTTCCCCTCCCCTTCCCTGTTCTCCCACAGGCCTTCCTTTCTTTTTCACGCCCCCCCCCTCCCTATATCAGTCTGAAGAAGGGTCTCGACCTGAAATGTCGCCTATTCCTTCTCTCCATAGATGCTGCCTCACCCGCTGAGTTCCTCCAGCATTGTTGTCTACCTGCAGTTACAAGTCTCTTTCACGGCTGAAAGAAAGCCATCTCCACAGCTGCAAGCTTCTGTCATTTTAATTGTGCTTAGTTAAAAATAAGTGGTCAACACAGAAACAAATAATATGTACAGGAACATTAAAACATTCTTGTGTGGCTGATGACTTGCCGTTTCACTATTTATTTCAGCATTTTACATGTGAAATTACAACAATAAAGAAATTCATTAACATTTGCATTATTTGTTAATTATTCATTCTTTCCTTTGTGTGTTGGTGGCAGTATTTAGCTGTGACCAGCAATGAGGTTTAGTTATCCAGTGGGTACTGAAAGCTACATGTATTTTCATCATGGACAATCAACATATCCTGCTCAGACCACTTCTTCCTTCAATATTTCCTGACAGGTTGATTGGAGAAAAAACCTACTCCAGTCCTCTAACAGTTAAGCTGATGCAGGGACAACAGACAGGTTTTCTCCTGGATATAGTTTTAATGGTTTTCTGAACCATAAATCTTAAAATGCTATATAGCACAATCCCCTGCCACATTCTAATACCAACAAGATTCCAATAAAAAGGAACAATGTTAAGAACATTGCTAAAATGATAAATTTAAAAAAAATGGTAGTATGTTGCAAGGATGAGAAGTGTGACAGGATTGCCATTCTGAATGAGTTTCTATGTCACAGCTTTAGACCACTCATATCATAGAATTTGTGGAATTCCCTGCCACAGAGGGCAGTGGAGGCCAAATCACTGGATGGATTTAATAGAGTTAGATAGAGGTCTCGGGGCTACTGGAATCAAGGGATATGGGGAGAGGGCAGGCACGGGACGATCGATTGGGGACGATCAGCCATGAACACAATGAATGGCGGTGCTGGCTCGAAGGGATGAATGGCCTCCTCCTGCACCTATTTTCTATGTTTCTATGTTTCTAATTATTGATTCATTTCCATTCTTTGTATTATTTTTCAACATAATATTGATTCGTGAAAATTATTCATAAAACATTTGTTGCTCTGGTGAAAGAATGATTAAGAATTGTTGGTGGCACAATGGTGCAGTGGAAGTGTTACTGCCTTACAGTGTCAGAGACCCGGGTTCAATCCGGACTACGGGTGTTAACTGTATGGAGTTTGTACGTTCTCCCTGTGACCACATGGGTTTTCTCTTGGTGCTCTGGTTTTCTCCCACATTCCAAAGACATATAGGTTTGTAGGTTAATTGGCTTCTGAAAATTGTCCCTAGTTTGTAGAATAGAACTAGTGTACAAGTGATTGTTGGTCGGCACGGACTTGATGGGCCGTAGGGCCAGTTTCCCACACTGTACCAATAAAACTAAAACTAATATTGTGCTAGCTGTCAAGTAACATAAAAAACACATGTTCACTTTTGCAGGCAAGGATAATTCCTTGGATAGAAATGAGACTTTAAGAGCATGTGCTATGTATAATATCACAGAATCATTAAAATTTATGACGCAAATAGCAACCATTTGGTCATGTCTCCATGCGACATAAAAAAAAGTTATTGAGACTAATTCCATTATCCAACATTCACTTCAAATTTTTGTAGATTATGACACATCAAGATGGAGCTTTTAGTACCACTCTTTTAGACAGTAGTTACAGGTGGCTACATTCATGACATTAAAACATATTTCCTTAATGTCGCTCTACGTTTTCCACCAATTATTTTGAATCTAACTGCAAAGTAAACTATCTCTATAAAAGGAAAACTGGTCTTTCTTATTTATAGTTTTATTTATATCTCATTTAAACCTCCCTTCACTCCCCTTTGTTACAAAGAATGTAACTCTAGTCGAGTGAATATTTGCTCATGACAAATGGCGTGATATATATTAAGTGCTAACGGTTTGCTCTCCTGGCACAGAAAATTGTACAGGTAGAACGGCATCAATTTCTTCCCACCATTGGGACCAGAGAAGAAAGAGAATGTCTAGACTGGTCATAATCTTGTATTTTAGCTGCTGACTGAAAGGACTTGTATCATGGGTTGGAGACTAACTTTATTCTTGGTAGAGGAGAAGTGAAGATGTGAAGAATAAGTTTATTGGCCAAGTATTCACATACAAGGAATTTGCCTTGGTGCTCCGCCCGCAAGGGACAATGACATACAGTGACAGTTAGGAATGACGCATAAAATACTAAACATTAATAATAAAACATTATTGATTAAGCATGTGAATAAAATACCAGAGCAAAAACATAGTCTTGATAGTTCAACTTAGAAAAGCAAAACCAAAGACCAACGAGAACATATATTTTAGTACATAGTACAAATAAACTCCAGTTACAACTGAGCATTTACTCTGTAAATTTATAAAAATGATCAATTCTCAGAAAGTACGTTAACATACCAAAGGTATTTGTTCAAATTTGAGAATTTAGTAAAAAATATATTTGAAATCATTAATTCCCATAAAATACCAAAAGGATCTTCCAGGTGGAATGAATGAAGGCATCTCCAAATCTTACTAATAGAATGTATTCATTTTTACTTATAAGACAGCATCTCTGAATAATGTTTCGCTAGCTTTTATGAGCCAAACAGGAAAACAAGGTAAAGTCGATCCGGATAATCAGAGGCCTAGAAATTGGATCTCTCATTCCCACTGACATTCTCACAGGAATGTAGTAGGCTGAGAGGTGTCCTTAAAGAAGTTAACAAAAGTTCACAAATTATGAAGTGTGTAGAAAGAGTTGATAGTCAGAATTTTTTCCCCAGGGCAGTAGAGTTCAGAACTGGAGGGGCACAGGTTAAAGGTGAAAAGGGAGAAATTTTAAGGAGATCTAAAGGGAAGGTTTTTCCACAGAGGCAGGTAGATACTTGGAATGAGCTGCCAGAGAACATAGTGGAAGCAAACGCTATTACAATCTTGAAAAAGTGATCGGACAAGTTATTGGAAGGGAAAAGAGTGGAGGAATATGTGCAGGGCTGTCAACTCTCACGCTTTGAGCGTGAGAATAACGCATTTGGGCAAATTCTCATGCCCTCACGCTGATCACAAATTTCTCACGCTCTGTCATGAGAAATTCTATGATCAACAAAAATTTCAAAACTCAGATAAACTGCATGGGGCACGGGTGTTGGAGAGCCGGGGATGAGGGAGGGATGGAAGCAGCGGGCGGGGACAGATGCTGGGAGCGGGACTGGCGAGTGTTTGCGGGGCTGGCGAGTGTTAGCGGGCTGGCGAGTGGCTCGCTGCAGCTCCGGCCATGGAGCAGCTTCAGTGCAAGAGTCCCGGGCCGTCGGAGGCCTATACTCAACTCCTCTTGTTATGAAGGCCAACATGTCATTTTGGCTTTCTTCACTGCCTGCTGTACCTGCATGCTTACTTTCATTGACTGATGAACAAGGACCCCCTGATCCCGTTTTCCCAACTTGACACCATTTAGATAATAATCTGCCTTCCTGGTTTTGTTACCAAAGTGGATAACCTCACATTTATCCACATTAAACCGCATCTGCCATGCATCTGCCCACTCACCCAACCTGTCCAAGTTACCCTGCATTCTCATAGCATCCTCCTCACTGTTCACACTGCCACCGAGCTTTTTGTCATCTGCAAATTTGCTAATGTTACTTTGAATCCCTTCATCTAAATCATTGATGTACGTTGTAAATAGCTGCGGTCCCAGCACCGAGCCTTGCGGTACCCCACTAGTCACTGCCTGCCATTCTGAAATGGATCCGTTAATCCCTACTCTTTGATTCCTGTCTGCCAACCAATTTTCTATCCATGTCAGCACTCTACCCCCAATACCATGTACCATTTTTGACCACTCTATCTGCCTGTGGTGCCACATTCAATGAACTATGTACCTTCACCCCTAGATCCCTCTGCTCTACAACACTCCCCACAGTCTTCCTAAAATACAACATCTCACATTGCTGTATTCGTCTAGAGGCAGCCTTTTCCCCCCCTTTCTTTCATGCCCCACCCAGATGTGTGCCCATTTTGCCCAATATCCCGCCTCCCTTTCAGTTCCACCTATATCCCTTCCCGTGACCTCAGCTTTCACTCCTCTTCTCTTCTTATGTTACAACCTTTTGCCTTCTTTTCATCTCTGCCATTTGTCTACCCATGTGCCAATCACCCCCCCCCCCCCCCCACACACACACACACACACACCCCTAACCTGCATCCACCATCCACCTATCAATTGCTTGGCTTTGTCCCACCCCTATATCTTTTCCAGCTTTTTCTCCCCCCACCCCCCACCACAATTAGTTGAAGAAGGATCATTACCTGAAACGTCACCTATCGTCCTCCAGAGACGCTGCCTGAAGGGCCTGTCCCACTGTACGAGGTAATTCAAGAGCTCTCCCGAGTTTAAACAAAAATCAAACTCGTGGTAAGCACGTTGAATGTATGTAGCGGGTACGTCGGAGTTTGGGACGTCTCTTAGCGACTCGTAACGCTAACGGCAGGTACTCGGGAAATGCGGTAAGCTCGTGAAGACTCGTGAAGATTTTTCAACGTTAAAAAATGTCCACGAGGGCCCCGAGTACCTACGAGCGGCTATTACCGTAATTCTCCCAGTTTGAATCTTGAACTATTGAATTAGCTCGTACAGTGGGACAGGCCCATGACTCGCTGAGTTACTCCAGTATTTTGTGTGTTTATTTCATATAAGAGTCACTATAATCTGTTTGCAACCTCAAATGTGCATTCCCATTCATCCCAATTACCCTTTTCCCCTTGATTATCAAGTATCCATCTACTTCTTATAAATATTCAAAGAATGATTCCACAGACTTTGGACATTTCTCCACAGTTAAAACAGATGACAAATACTCATTGAGGATTTTGGCCATTTCCTGTGGCTCCCCATAGAATTGACTGCTTTGATTTCTGAGGGGCCCCATTTTCTCTCTGGATAACTGTTTTCTCTTTATGTACTTATAAAAGCTCGGCGTTATCCTTAATATTAACTGCCAGCGTTATATCCTACCCCTTTTTTGCCCTCCTCATTTCCTTTTTTAGCTAACTCCTCAGTTCCCGAAACTCCTCCAAGGATGCACTTGACCCTAGCTGCTTATATCTGCCTGATGCCTCCTTCTTACTCTTGACCAGAGCCTAAATTTCTCTCATCATCCAAGCTTCCTGACACCCACTTGCCTTATCCTCACTCTTATTTCGATCTACTTGGCTTAGGCTAAATATTTTAATTGCCATAACAGAGGATTCAGTTACTTAAAATTGGATACATTTTGCAGAGAAAATAGTTAATTCAGTCTGTACTTAAGAAAAAGCTAGTTTTTTAAACTGTTCCACAGCAAATGACTCATTTGCATTCTGACATCTGCAGGATTTCAATGTTATTAGCAGATTTTACATGATCACCACAAGGATGGTTTACTTCTCAAGGACATAGCATCATCAGTGTGTATTTCCGAAAAAACCACAGCATTGAGTTCAGGGATGTTAAACATATGACCCATGAACAATTCCATTCCTCCTGTACTGCTGTTTTGAGTCTCCCAGGTAGTAAGCAGCAGCAACTGGGAGAACCGTGCCATTAAGCTTTGTATTGTTCAGTTCCTGACTGAACATTTCATTAATTCGAGATTACACACTTCAAATTTTTGTTCATTTCTTTTATTATTCATGCTCTTGAACAAAAACGCCTTTGGGAAGTTCTTTACATAAATGCAATGTATTAATATTAAATATTTCACAATGCCTTTACTTGCAGCACGTCAAATTCAAATCCTAAAGTCTGATGTAGGAAAAATAAATATTTATGTTTAGGCAATTGAATATTATTTTAAGTACCTACACATAGCTTTAAATTTGACATGCAAATTTAGTTGGTGTTACTTGATCATCATAGGGATAATATACAATTTTCAAAATGACACTTCACCCTGCTGTCCAAAGTGAGTTTCATAATTTTGGACATTTATTATGGAGATGTTTTATGAATTTCCATAAATAAAATCTACATTTTAAATGTATACCATCTTCAAGAAATTAATATTCCTTTGTCTAATTTAGCTGAATGTAATATAGCTGCAAATTATAAAATGACAACAACGAATTGTGAAGGTGAAAGTCTAAGCACAAGATAATATGCTTACAGTTAATTCAAGTAAGTATAATGCCATTGGAATTGACTTACCATTGACATATTGAATATATAAAATTAAAATACAAGATCCAGGTAGAGAAATTGAATAGTTTTAATTTTGATCTTATATGATATTTCACAACTGTGTATGCCAAATAGAAAACAGCTGTATTTGCCATAATGATGTTGATTCATTTGACTCACCATTTCATTTTAATCCTTCTGATGGGAGACAATATATGCAGGAATACCTGTTTGTTTGCAATAACTTGTTTGAAATTTAACATAATGTAATGTATTCATAGATATTCATGTATATCTTAATGAATTGGTGTTCAATATAAGCAGGGAATGTTGGGTAATAAATCTCTCTCTCGTGATCCAGGCAACCAGTGTGTAAGTTGTTATTCATTCTGCCGTCCGGAATATAACAAAATTGATGATGAGGATGGGATAGAGTTTGTGAGTGCTAAGTCCTATTCCCTGAGTTGGAAGAGACCACTGAGATTGAAATACAAAGTTCAGTTAGTACAGACAAAGAAACAGATTCCTCTGGTCAAAGTTAGGGTACTAAAACAGAGCCAAACAAGCCTACAGTTGAGTCAACACCTAAACCTGTTACACCTGTACTGTTAGACGATCAGGCAGGATCTGTAAACTAATAGTCAGGTTAGGTTTGAAAGTTAAGTAACTTACTTTATAAGTAAAACGAAAATGTGTGGATATGTAAACTAAATATGTTTATGTTTATCATTTAAGATTTCATAAATACTGGTTTAAATCAAGTATCACAACAACAAAATTGTAACTGAGTACTTAAGATTTAATACCTAAAAAAAGGAGAGCAGTGTAATGTAATATTCATGTATAAGTTAATGAGTTGGTGTTCAATATAAGCAGGGAATGTTGGCTCTCTCTCTCGTGATCCAGGCAACCAGCGTGTAAGTTGTTATTCATTCTGCCGTGCGGAATGTAACACATGTCAATATTAAAGAGATAGACATAAACAACTGTGCTGACAGCCTGGAAAACTGGAGGATGGATAAGATGGTTTTAGCTGCAGGGAAAGGGTAAATGGACTTGGATTACTTTCTCTGGAATGTTGGAGGTTGAGTGGAGATTTAATAGAAGATTTGATATATAAAATTATGAGAGTCATAGGTTTACGTTAGACAGAAGCATTTCCCAGGGTGAAATTGTCCAACATTAGAGGGCACAGGTATAAGGTGAGAAAGGGAAAGGTTAATGGAGATGTGCAACGCAAGTCTTTTACATAGAAAGTAGTGGGGGCCTGGAACGCATTGCCAGGATTGGTGCTAGAGGTAGATACGATAGTGGCATTCAAGAGACTTTTGGATAGGCACATGGAAATGCAGGGCAGATGAGATCAGCTCAGCTCAACATCATGTTCGGCACCAATACTGTGCAATGATGTTACTAATAAGGATAGTTCAATCCAAGGTTTGGAGCCGAGACCTTAGACATAATATCAAGTGGCTGAGGATTCAACATGAAAATAAGCTTTTAAAAGAACATGGATCGTGGATGGGCGGCAGTAATCTGTAGCATCCTAAAGTTTATCTGCTACATTACACAAACCCAGCCAAATGGCGATTTCATGGAAATCTTGCCAGTTTCCCTCATCGTCCCCATTTGCATATATTTCATACTAAGCATTTTACTCTGCCTGATCCAGATTAGAATCTAGAAATCAAGCATCCCTCAATTGTAACGTATCTTATACATATACTGCCCATCACAAACATTTCTGTGAAATTATAGAAACAAGGAATTGTAGATGCTGGTTTACTGAGGAAAGAGACAAAATGCTGCAGCAACTCTGCAGGTACGGCAACATCTCTGGAGAACATGGATGTTACAAGTCGGGACCTTCTCCGGAGGAAGGGTCCCAATCCAAAACGTTATCTATCCATGTTCCCTAGAGATGTTTCTTATCGAGAGATGCTGCCTGCTCCTCTGAGTTACTCCAGCGTTTTGTGTCTATCTAGGGCATCAAGGTTTGTTGTATCAAGAGAGTTGATGGCCAAATACAATACATCCAGTGCCATCTTGGTGTTGACATGAAGTAGTATGTTAACCACAGGCATAATGGCAGAGGTGAATTCCCTCGGTAGATGAAAAGGATACCATTTTACTCTCAATGATTTCCAGTCAACAGAATAGAATTGAGCTAAGACCATCACGTTGATGAACCACGAAGTGTTGATCAAAAACATGCTGCATTTCCTCTTGCCTGAGAATTCTCAATGGTCCATACAATGAATGGAGAAACCCTCAGGTGGTATATGGTGGGGTCAGATAAGTTTAGGTTAAGCCATGTTTCAGTGAAACAAAGAAAACAGCAATCCTTGAACTCCTTTTGAAACAACAACCTTATTCTAACTTCTCAAGCTTGTTCTCAGGTAATTTAACACAAATTTCCTCCAGGTGATTTTTGTTCCTGTCCTGGAACAATGACAACGGTCACTCCTGAGACAGTGCTCCAGGTTTTCTTCCAATGTTCCAAAAGCAATAATGCACTAGAAATCCCAACATTGCATTGAGCCCTGACACTGCAGCACAGAACTAAAGTTGAATTGTATGTTATATCTCCTTACAACTAAAAATAGTGTTATCGAACAGAATTTCTAAGCTTGTTATTTTGAAAGCTGTTCTTCCAGAGGAATCTACTGAGTTTTCTTAAATGCTTGTTTGCCAAAATGACTTGAGGGATTTTGGGATTATGTTCAGCTGCAACTGGTGAGCTTCATTCAGCAGGAGACTCTCTTTCAGCTGTTAACACATTTATCTCTGTCACTGCTTTACCTGAGGGAACACCCAGTCCTAAACCTCTGAATAGACGAGTGAATGTTGGCGGAAACAATATCGTGTATGTACGAGGCTAAATGCAGTTCAGGATGAGAGTTTGTCACCTAATCCCTCAGTGCAGGCATTGAAAATGTCCTTTTCCCGTGCAAGGTATGTGCTGGCGAAACTCATGACACTATCGGCAATAGTCACACCAATGCACAATCTGTCCTGTCCATAAAAATTGAACCAAAACTGCAGTATAGGACAAGACACGATAGCAATTACATAGTTTAACAGAGTTCTCATCAATCCTTTATTAAACAGATGAAGATAAAAATCCCAGAATACTGCCTACACCAACATAAGGATTATCTTCTGAGAATATTGTCGCATTATTTAATTAAAGACAGCTCACATAAAACCAGCAGTATACTAAATACAAAGTTAATGCAACAGCTCAATAGGCTTATGAACACATAGCAATTCGATATGTACACACAAGCTAAGTGTAACTAGAGAAGACAACAAAAAAACATGTATGCCTTTCATAAAACAATGGTAAGCATTTTCAAATTTTGAATGAAGTGACAAGGAGTAGTTTAGAGTGATTGATAAATTCCTGATCGTTGAAAATAATAACAAAAGGATAATAGAGTTGATTCTAACCTAATTCACCTGGTGGAAATCAGGTAGTTCTCATTAAATAAATCACTTGCACAATCTTCTCCAACTTGGATCCCACTAACTTTTTGCTGACTTTGCAATTTGTTTCTTATATGAGCTGATATTGTTGATGCTTCAAACTCCTCAGGGACTGCTCCACTCATTCAAATCTGTGGTCCTCTCACATGGCTTCCCATCAAATATTGGTTTAATTTTAAAATGTTCTTTCCTGTTTCCTAATTCTTGCATAATCTTGCTGCTGCTTATTTACGTACTTTCTTCCAAGCAATTGGCAACATGTCAAAATCTGGAATAACCTCCCAAAATCTCTCCTCCCCTCTTTCCTCCTTAAAACCTGCATCTATAACCTAACAATCCAAAAACATTCCTTTTCATTGTTCTGCTTCAAACACTCTGATAATACAGATATATTCTGCTGTATTAAAGGCATTAACCCATCCACCATGTGCACTAAACTTTAACCTTCCCTAAAATTCAACTGGTTTAAGTTAATTTGATTATGAGAGACATGTGGAGAAAGGTGCAAATATTTTTGACAGTGCAATCTGTGCTAAAGCCAGAAGGATGTGTGAGTGGAGGCCTGGTCACCAATCACGGACAGCTCCATTTGATGCAACAGTCACTGCTGTGTGCCCCCCCACTCAACAGGACCCATGTGGCTGTGAGAGATTACTATGGCCTTGGGAATTTCAGGGGGGCATGTACGAGGTGCAAGCTGAATCAAACACAACCTGGCCCATTGTCTACATGTTTCTCATAATCAAAGTCATTGAAAAACTGTCACATTTTGGGAATGATTACAGTTTAGTGCACATTGTGTTAATGCCTTTAACACAGAATATAACTGCATTATCAGAGTGTTTGAAACGGAACAATGAAAAATAATGTTTTTGGACCATTACATTATTTAATTTAAATAATCTTTCTGGTGCCTAGTATTAAAATTGGACTTTGTAACTTTAAAGTGGCCTCATGGGGGACCTGCTCCAACCTGCCTGCCAGGTAAATTCATAAGAAAATGTAGAAACAATAGAGAGTATTCAGTGTAAATATCTTTGTATTGTCTTCACTCTCCCAAACCTACATTTAGCCAGCTGTTATCCAAGTTTCTGCAAGCTATTTATTGCAGGAGCAAAGCTGCACACTCATTAAGTTACGTGTCCTTCAGCAAGGATCTGGTAATAAAATAACAAACCGATAAGTTTAATGCCAAGGATATGGTGACAGTTATAAAACACCCTCTCGCTATGCTCTCAAATGGCTAACTGGGAATTTTTCACAAAGCAGTTAATTAATTGAGACACTTATGAAATATCAAACCGGAGATAAATGCTCAAGTCAGTTTTTGCAACCACTCTCCATTAAAATACAAGTGATACATACAGCAAATTCATATAATGATCAATCCCCAGCCATTCGAAGGTGCTTGTGAATTACTTCTTAAATATGGTCACAGATGTTCTGTGAAATACATGGCAGCCAATTTATGCCTGGTAAGCTCCCACAAACACAATATGAAAATGACCAGATAACTTGCTTTTGTGGCTAAGGGATAAATATTGTCCAAATACGAGAGACAATAGCTCTCAGACAATAACAAGGAACATTTTAGATTCATCTGCCTCAGTTTAAAATTTCACTCCAAAGAATAATCCATCTGCACGGTGGCGCAATGGTAGAGTTGCTGCCTGACAGTGCTTGCAGCGCCGGAGACCCGGGTTCGATCCCGACCACGGGTGCTGTCTGTACAGAGTTCGTACATTCTCCCCGTGTCCGCGTGAGTTTTCTCCGAGATCTTCGGTTTCCTCCGACACACCAAAGACGTACGGGTTTGTAGGTTAATTGCCTTGGTATAAGTGTAAATTGTCCCTAGTGTGTGATGGGTAATGTTAATGTGCGGGGATCGCTGGTCGATGCGGACTCGGTGGGCTGAAGGGTCTGTTTCCGTCCTGTATCTCTAAACTAAATTAAATAGCAATGCATCAATAAAAACATTAACTAAATTACGTGTCTTTCCATTATTTTCTGTTAAAATCTGATGGAGCAACCTTCTACGTTGCACCTTCATGAATACCTTTTGCAAATCCAAACTCTCTAATTCCACTGGATCTCTTCATCCACCCTATGGTTATCCAATAAATGTATCAAACAAGATTATCCTTATATGCTCACTCTTCTAAACTGTATTACGGTTTTCAACATGTTCTGTTAGTACTTTCAATAATTATGAATTTTAGCAGTATCTCAACAATAGATCTTGGGTCTCCTTACTTACTTGAATAGCAACAGCTGAGGTTTTCCTGTCAACAGGGATCATTCTAGAATCTACCATATATTGTATGTTAAAAATCAATCCATCCTCACTGTCTGTAGCCATTTCTTTAATAATCTTTGGATGCATGCCATCAAGCTTACTAGTAATTTTTCTTTCACAATAATATTTGTTTTAACTTTGCCCTAGCCTTTGTCACCTGGTGGGAAAAGACCCTTCATCTCACCAAGTCTGTATTGACCATCGCCAGTTTTAGGATACCTAAGCTAACACATTTTATTTTCCCAACACTCCCAACATTCCCATCAGCTCCTTCAATGTTCTATCTCCAATCTACAACCAAGGGTTAATTTACAGCAAAGTACTAACCTAACAATCTGCAATTTTTTGGGAAATCAGGGCATCCAAATAAAACAAGGAAAGCATTAAATAGTGAGAATTCACGGGGAAAACATTTCCACACAGACTGCACTGCAGGTCAGAATCGAGAGAGGTCATTGGAGCAATGAAGAATCAGCTGGGCCATTGTGCCGCTCAACGTCACCATAGGATGCATCTTCATTGAGAATTATGATGGGGGTTTTTAAATTTCTTGAAGAAGTATTTCTTCAACTATTATTTGTCTAACTTACAATTTGCAGTCCTATTTTCCCAATTCTTCCTTCATACAAATGTAATTAACT
The DNA here is from genome assembly GCF_010909765.2 of Amblyraja radiata. Lineage (NCBI taxonomy): Eukaryota > Metazoa > Chordata > Chondrichthyes > Rajiformes > Rajidae > Amblyraja > Amblyraja radiata. The sequence continues at coordinate 57,758,582 of NC_045961.1, forward strand.
TTAAGGGTAACATCGTACATTGGAATGCTAAGATTGTTATTCTCAAAATAAATGTGAAATTATATCGTAGGACACAGAACAGTACTTTGCAGAAACAGGCTGTTCGGCCTAAAATGCCTGTGCTGAACATGATCCTAAGTTAAAGGTAGCGGAGTCAAGGGATATGGGGAGAAGGCAGGAACGGGGTACCGATTGTGGATAATCAGCCATGATCACAGGGAATGGCGGTGCTGGCTCGAAGGGCCTAATGGCCTACTCCTGTACCTATTGTCTATTAAACTAATATTCTCGTCTTGTACGTGATCAATATCTATGTTTCTCATAATTTTATATACTTCTATCACGTCCATCCTCAACCTTCCGTGTACCAGAGAAAATAATCCAAGTTTGTCCAAACTCTCCTTGTAGCTAATATCTCCAAATCCAGGCAGCATTTTGGTAAACCTCTTCTACACCCTCTCCAAAATGTCCCCATGTTTTCTATAACGGGGCTACCAGAACTGCATATAACATGCCAAATGTGGCAAAACAAAAATCTGAGAATGCTGCATCATGATTTCCTTATTCTTACACTCAATTCCATTCCAAATGGGAGTAAATCATATCCCAACGAATATTCTCCAATAGCTTCCCTATCACTGGCATGAGGCGCACCATCCTGTAATTCCCTATCTCTACTTCTCTGTAGTTAGGTCTTCCATGTTGTCCAAAGATACTTTACCAAATCATTCCATGAACGTAGGCACATGAATGTCTTTTCTGTTTTGATTTGTCAATCTTTATGAAGTTTGGCGTTACAATAAATTATTCTCACTATTTAATGCTTTCCTTGTTTATTTCTTGTACTGATCCAACTGATTTTACTTCCCAAATAACATTTCATTGCACCTGTGCTTCACCGTGCCTAAGCGTATGGCAATAAATAACATGTCTAGACTGGACAATGATGGCTGAACCAGTTAAGCTTCTTGTCAGTTGGTGACCCTCACCTCTTCCATCCTAAGATGCTACCATGACCCATGGCCATTTAAAGGAAGTTGGATGTTGTTTATTTTAATCAATGCAGATACAATCTGGCACTTAGATGCCATGAATCTTCCCTGGCACTGTGAAACAAAGCATGGACATTATGTTGGTCTTGCAATAGACTGACATTGGCCTTTTTATTGAATTTATAAATTGAAAGATACAGCATGGAATCAGGCCCTATAGCTCACTGAGTCTTTGTTGACCATCAATCACCGTTCACACTAATTGTTCACACTAATGTTATCCCACTTTCGCATCCACGCCCGACTCACTTGGGGCAATTTACAGATGCCAATTACCCTATAAACCAGCAAGTCTTTAGGATGTAGGACAAAACGTCAGCACCCAGAAGAAACCCACACAGTCACAGGGAGAACGTGCAAACTCCTTATGATGAAAAATGTTACATTATTCCTGAACATGGTGTAATCATGGATACTCATTCGACTTGACCTTACTGAAAAGATGAATACAATGATAAAAGAGCTGAACATGATCAGTCAAAGACTGACCAACTATCGCTATCATGTGCAGAAAAGAGACCTGCAGATGCTGGTTTAAATCGAAGGTAGATCACAAATGCTGGAGTTACTCAGCGGAACAGGCAACATCTCTGGAGAGAACAAATGGGTGACGTTTTGGATTGAGACCCTTCTTCAGATTGATGTCAGGGGAGTGGACGGGAAAGAGATAGAATGTCGTCAGACACAATCATCACTATCATCCTCATTTGTTACAGGCATAACTTCAAGTGTGGAGTTTTCCCTTGGCCTCCCAGCTGGCCAGACAATGCCTGGATGTCAAGGGGGGAGGGCGATGGGGCTGCTCTTTTTGCTTTTCAAGGCATTTACATTCTGCATATTTTTATTATCTAAGCCTTTGATGAGCTTGGGCAACAAACGTTTCTGCAGGTCTGATCAGACTATTTATAAACATGGCATCATAGATAGGGATTGCTTGATATTCATGACTTATCTGTTATTTTGCTGAAGATTGGGAGAATATAGATAAGAAAGCAATTGAGTGTAATAGAAGTATTGATTTTTTTTGTTGCAAAGGTCACATCTAGGCATTCCTACATTATAGACACAAAAAGCTGGAGTAACTCAGCGGGACAGGCAGCATCTCTGGAGCGAAGGAATGGGTGATGTTTTGGGCCGAGACCCTTCCTCAGACTGGTTGGGGATAAGGGAAACGAGAGATATAGACAGTGATGTGGAGAGATAAAGATAAATGAATGAAGGATATGCAAAAAATTAATGATGATAAAGGAAACAGACCATTGTAAGCTGTTTGTAGGGTGAAAATGAGACACTAATGCGACTTGGATTGGGGAGAGATAGAGAGAGAGGGAATGCCGGGGCCACCTGAAGTGAGAGAAATCAATACTCATACCACTGGGCTGTAAGCTGCCCAAGTGAAATATGAGATGCTGTTCCTCCAATTTACATTTAGCATCACTCTGACAATGGAGGAGACTGAGGACAGAAAGGTCTGTGTAGGAACAGGAAGAAGAATTAAAGGGTCCAGCAACCGGGAGATCAGGTTGGTTCACACGGGCTGAGCGAAGGTGTTCCGTGAACCAATCGCCCAGTTTGCGTTTGCTCTCGCCAATGTATAAGAGTTCACATCTAGAACAATGGATGCAGTAGATGAGGATGGAGGAAATGCAAATAAACCTCTGCCAAACCTGAAAGGACTGTCGGGGTCCCTGGACAGAGTCGAGGGAAGAGGTATAGCAACAGGTGTTGCATCTTTGGCGGTTGCAAGGGAAGGTACCTGGGGAGGGGGTGCTTTGGATGGGAAGGGATGAGTTAACCATGGAGTTGCTGAGGGAACGGTGTCTGTGGAAGGCGGAAAGAGGTGGAGATGAGAAAATGTGGCTTGTGGTGGATCCCGTTGGAGGTGGTGAAAAATTTCAGAGGATTATTTGTTATAGACAATAGACAATAGGTGCAGGAGTAGGCCATTCAGCCCATCGGCCTACCCATTATTCTTAAACTGTGGCCCCTAGTTCTGGATTCCCCCAACATCGGGAACATTTCCTGCCTCTTGTGTGTCTAATCCCGTAATAATCTTATGTTTCAATAAGATCTCCTCTCATCCTTCTAAATTCCAGTGTATATGCCCAGTCGCTCCATTCTTTCAACATATGACAGTTCTGCCATCTCGGGAATTAACCTCATGAACCTACGCTGCACACCCTCAATAGAAAGAATGTCCTTCCTCAAATTTGGAGACCTAAACTGTACACAATACAGTGTGGTCTCACTAGGGCCCTGTACAACTTCAGAAGGACCTCTTTGCTCCTATACTCAACTCCTCTTGTTATAAAGGCCAACATGCCATTAGCTTTCTTCACTGCTTGCTTTACCTGCATGCTTACCTTCAGTGACTGATGAACAAGGACACCCAGATCTTGTTGTTCCCCATAATAAAATCACCTGTATCATTCTTCAAGAGTCAAACTTTGGTCTTAACTCATTTTTTCCACTTCACATACCTAATGCAGTTTTTACTATCCTCCTTTATATTCTAGGCTAGCTTATCTTTGTACCTCATCTTTTCTCCCTGTATTACCTTGTTCTATCCATACTGACTCTACGTCTCCTGATTCTATGTCACCCCTCGCAAGGGACTAAATTTAATTCCTTCACAACAGAGTTACCCCACCCCCTCTGCCCACCTGTCTGTCTTTTCGATAGGAGGTATACCTCTGAATATTCAGTTCCCAGCCCTGGTCCTCTTGCAGTCATGACTCTGTAATTCCAACAACATCATACTTGCCAATTTATAACTGAGCCTTAAGCTCATCCACTTTATTTCTTATACTTCGCGCACTCATATACCACACTTTGACTTTGGTATTCACCTCCCCTCACACACTATTGGCCCTGACCTTACTCTCTTATCCCTTCTCAAACTTTCCTTCCCATTAATTCGGGAGTCTTTTGTAACTTTTCGTTTTCCTTTAACTCCATCTTTATACTCACAATTTGTCAACCCCTTCCCCCCGCTATTTAGTTTAAACCCACACGTGTAGCACTAGCAAACCTGCCTGCCAGAACATTGGTCCCCCTCCAGTTAAGGTGTAACCTGTCCCTTTTGTACAGGTCACCCCTACCCCAGAAAAGATCCCAGTGGTCGATAAATCTAAATCTCTGCTCCCTGCACCAGCCCCCCAGCCACACATTACACCAATGACTGACACAAAATGCTGGAGGAATTCAGCGGAACTGGCAGCATCTCTGGATTGAAGGAATGGGTGACGTTTTGGGTCGAGACCCTTCTTCAGACTGAGAGTCAGGGGAGAGGGAGACACAGAGATATGGGCGTGTTACAATCAGGTTAGCTGTAACCAGGCTAAGTGGTAGAGCAGATTTGTGGAGCCAAGTGGCTTACTGCCGCTCCCGGTCATGGGTCGTACGTACATTTAAAAATAGAAAGGAAAATACTCTATGATAATTGAAGAATAGATTTGGAAACTTGCAGAATGTTTGAAGGAAGTTTTCAGAAAAGATTTAAATTAAAATTGAAAAGGCGTTCTGCCTAATGATATAGGTGAAGGATAATATTTTAAAGGAAGAAGAAACATAATTGTACGTGGAAAGACCCTGTCCCTGTGAAAGATATGAAAAGACCTATCCCCCCTTGTCCCATCCCTTCTGATCTACACCCAAGACACTTTAGACACCCTTCAAATCGTCATTAACTTAGTTTCCAGGTCTAGAAAACAGCCACACCACTTCAAAATGCATCCTGGGACAACAGGAATCAGGCTGTTGTAATTCTAAACTGTTAAATCCAGCACAAACTGAAGGTGAACAAATTAGCATTGGTTAAATTCCAGCTATCCCACTGAATAAAGTCACAGAGATAAATACGTAGGACAGAAGGCAGACAAGCTTAAACCATTAGGCCTTCAAAGCAAACATAATAATAAAATAGCTGTGCTACTGCAATTTCCCAAATGAGTCACTTGACCACACTGGACAGCTCATTGAACCATCTCTAATACACCTGATAATCCAATCTGCCCGGCACAGTGTCACTCTCCCAGGAGACCTGAAAAAATGTAACCTTCACCAGAGGAGGTCGTAGGTCAGGATTATCGCTGCAGGCTGGCTGCTTCCTTAATGATTTCAGTTCAGCTGGAAATGCTGAGAGATTATTTTACTACCCTTCTAATATGTTGAAAGACAGAAAGACTTGCATTTATATAGCACCCTTCAGGATCTTACAGCCAATGAAGCAATCTTGAATCGTACTTGACATTGCATTGTAGAAACATGGTAGGCAATTTGTTCACAACAGTGGCACAGACAGTAAAGTGATAATGGCCTGTGAATCTGTATTCAGTGTTGTTGACTGAGGGGTAAACAATATCCTATTGGCTTCAACACTAGGATAATTAATGCCTTGAAATCTTTGTATTGATCGGAGAAGACAATTTATCCAAAATATGGTACTTCGTTAAGACACTGTTTAGTTGATAACATTCAAATTTCTTGTGGAATTTAGACTCACAGCATATCTGATTCAGGGACAAAATTGTTATCTAATGAATTTGTTGATCCACTAAATGCTCAACAAACTTTGGCACATGAATAAATGTTACTTTCTGCAGAATTAAGGTTTAAGGGGCTGTCCCACTTGGGCAACCTAATCTGCGAGTTTAGAAGAGTGTCTTCGACCTTCAAACTCGCAGCATGGTCAACACGTGGTCCTAGGAGGTCCTATGAGGTCACTGGAACTCTCCTTCATGCTCGAGGGAAGTTCCCGAATACTCGTGGCCACAGCTGGGTCACGGAAAATTTATCCGCATGTTGATACATTTTCGCGAGTAAAATTAGGTCGGCATGGTTCTTTTGAACTCGTAGTGCAGTGGAGTGTGGTCGCTAATTAGTTACAGGCAGTCGAGGGCAGCCGTAGGCAATCACCTTCACTGATGGGCATTTTGATTGGCTCATTGGAGTTTTCAGGATCATGCAAAACTGACCGGTAGGTAAAATGCCCGCTAAACTTTATTATCTATATTACTAAAAGTCTGATCTTGACCACTTCCTGTTGTTCTGTATATTGATTTTAGAAAAAACGCTGACACTTACGGCTGTGATTTTTGGCCATCTTACTCAGAGTCCCCCTCCGCTGCGCAGGACAAGAGGATTTTTCCCATCGATTAAAAATAAAAGAGGTATTAGTGTTTAAAAAATGTTGAGATTCTCTCTCCTGAAGGCCACGCCCCTTCCGGAGGGACTATAAAACCCCGAAGTGTTGAGTGCCTCAGTCAGTCTTTGCAAGATGGGGAAGCGAGAGGGTCACGTCTATCAGTCTGAGCTGTGAATAACACTGAACACATGTCTACTAAACTGTGAGTGTGGTTTTACTGACCTGTCAGTGCCCTTAATGTGGTTTGAAAATATAGTTTGGAAATGCTAAAGCTGTGTTGCCTTTGGTTTGGAAATGCTAAAGCTGTGTTGCCTTTGGTTTGGAAATGCTAAAGCTGTGTTGCCTTTGGTTTGGAAATGCTAAAGCTGTGTTGCCTTTGGTTTGGAAATGCTAAAGCTGTGTTGCCTTTGGTTTGGAAATGCTAAAGCTGTGTTGCCTTTGGTTTGGAAATGCTAAAGCTGTGTTGCCTTTGGTTTGGAAATGCTAAAGCTGTGTTGCCTAATTAAAGTTGCCTTGCCTAATTAAAGTTACATTGCCTAAATAAAGCTGCCTTCCCTAATTAAAGTTGCCTTGCCTTCTATATAATTAAAAGGCTAATCTTGACCACTTCCTGTTTGCGTTTTATATTGATTTTAGAAAAAACGCTACCATGTACGGCTGTGATTTTTGGCCATCTTATGAGAGTCCCCCTCCGCTCATCATGTGCCGAGGATTTTTCCAATCGATGAAAAATAAAATAATTATTAGTGTTTTAAAAATGTTGAGATTCTCTCTCCTGTCAATCATGCCGTGTAGGCCACGCCCCTTTGGTGGGTCGGGGGTCGGGACCAAAAGGAAATAGATGTTTAACAAGAAAAAGGGGGCCGGCAATCGCTTCGTGTCCGTGTCGGAGGGAAGGGGGGGGGGGGGGGGGGTGGCTTGAGTTCCTCTTTCCCCTGACTCAGTCTGAAGAAGGGTCTTGACCTGTAATGGCACCTATTCCTTTTGTCCAGAAATGCCGCCCGACCCTCTGCATTTTGTGTCTATCCTTTAATCTCTCAGCCTGATATAGCAGAATCTCCCAGAGGGTGTGGAAACACGTTTAAGCCCTTGACATCAATTGCTTGGCATAGTTCAAAGATACTATAGCGTTGGTGTCATTTAGGCAGGCGGTCCTATGTGCCAAACAAGTTAAAACACACACTGGTTCGGATTCTCAACATATCAGCACCAGTCGATAAGTCGTTCTGACCAAAGATCGTTTTTCATGGGGAACGTGAAGAAAGACAGCTCGGGTCGCCTACATTGGCGATTTGATTTGAGGTTGCCATGACGGAAGCCGGTTACGGAAATGGCGCTGAAGTTTACCCATCACCCATTACGGCTTTTTCGTGGAGTAGACTATCTTGCTCCGCTATAGCATCTTTGGTCAGGGTTACCGTCGAGGAAGTCCTGAAGGTACTGTCATGTTTGAAGGCAGACAAATATCCAGGGCCTGATCAGATATATCCAAGAACATTGCGGGAAACTAGAGGGGAAATTACGGGAGCCCTGGTTGAAATTTATGAGTCGTCCTTAAATACAGGAGAGATGCCAGCGGATTGAAGGGTGGCAAATGTTGTGCCTCTTTTCTAGAAGGGCTGCAGGGAAAATGCTGGGAACTATAGGCCGATGAGCTTAACATCTGTAGTTGGTAAGTTACAGGAGAGTATTTTGAGAGTTAGGATATACAGGCATTTGGACGGCCAGCGGCTGTTTAGGGCATGGTTTTGTATGTGGCTCACAAATCTGATTGATTATTTGAATCAATCAATGATTTGGATGAGAACATACAGGGCAAGATTAGCAAGTTTGCTAATGATACAAAAGTTAGTGGTTTTGCAGATAGTGACGATGGTTGTGAAAAATTGCAGCAGGATCTGGATCGATTGGCGAGATGGGCGGAGGAATGGTTGATGGAATTTAATACAGAAGTGTGAGGTGTTGCATTTTGGGATGTCGAATAAGGGCAGGACCTACACAGTAAATGGTAGGCCTCTGGATAGTGTTGTAGAGCAGAGGGATCTTGGAGTACAAGTGCTTGGTTCCTCGAAGGTTGAGTCGCAGGTAGATAAGGTGGTCAAAAAGGCTTTTGGAACTTTGGGCTTCATTAGTCAGAGTATTGAGTATAGAAGTTGGGAGGTCATGTTGCAGTTGTATAAGACGTTGGTGAGACCGCATTTAGAATATTGTGTTCTGGGCACCATGTTATAGGAAAGATATTGTCAAGCTTGAAAGGGTTCAGAAAAGATTTACAAGGATGTTGCCAGGACTAGAGGGTGTGAGCTATAGGGAGAGGTTGAGCAGGCTAGGTCTCTATTCCATGGAGCACAGAAGGATGAGGGGAGATCTTATAGAGGTATACAAAATCATGAGAGGAATAGATCGGGTAGATGCACAGAGTCTTTTACCCAGAGTAGGGGTATCGAGGACCAGAGGACATAGGTTCAAGGTGAAGGGGAAAAGATTTAATAGGAATCCGAGGGGTAGGTGTATTGAACAAGCTGCTAGAGGAAGCAGTTGAGGCGAGACTATCCCATTGTTTAAGAAACAGTTGGACTGGTGCATGGAAGGGCAGGTTTGGAGGTTTGTGGACCAATTGCAGACAAGTGGGACTAGGGTAGCTGGGACATTGTTGGCCGGTGTGGGTGAGTTGGGCTGAAGGGCCTGTTTCCACACTGTATCACTCTATGATTCTATGACATGGAAATGCAATGATATCCATAGGTCTATTTGCAGCTAATGGTAAGGAATGGTTTGGAATGATTTTATAAACAAACAACAAAATTATGAAGTGGTGACGGTCAGGGACAGAATGTGTCTTTGCAATAAGTGTTTTTTCCATCTGTGGCCAAAACCGTTACATTTTCCTCCATCAACTCAAGACATTACTTCAAGTTCAAGTTCACATTTATTGTCACATGCACCAATTAAGGTACAGTGGAATTTGATTTACCATGCAGCCACACAATCAAAAAGAGCACAATACACAATAGAATACAACATGAACATCCACCACAGTGGAATCAACATTCTTCACTGTGGTGGAAGGCAATAACATAGAAACATAGAAATTAGGTGCAGGAGTAGGCCATTCGGCCCTTCGAGCCTGCACCGCCATTCAATATGATCATGGCTGATCATCCAACTCAGTATCCCGTACCTGCCTTCTCTCCATACCCTCTGATCCCCTTAGCCACAAGGGCCACATCTAACTCCCTCTTAAATATAGCCAATGAACTGGCCTCGACTACCCTCTGTGGCAGGGAGTTCCAGAGATTCACCACTCTCTGTGTGAAAAAAGTTCTTCTCATCTCGGTTTTAAAGGATTTCCCCCTTATCCTTAAGCTGTGACCCCTTGTCCTGGACTTCCCCAACATCGGGAGCAATCTTCTTGCATCTAGCCTGTCCAACCCCTTAAGAATTTTGTAAGTTTCTATAAGATCCCCTCTCAATCTCCTAAATTCTAGAGAGTATAAACCAAGTCTATCCAGTCTTTCTTCATAAGACAGTCCTGACATCCCAGGAATCAGTCTGGTGAACCTTCTCTGCACTCCCTCTATGGCAATAATGTCCTTCCTCAGATTTGGAGACCAAAACTGTACGCAATACTCCAGGTGTGGTCTCACCAAGACCCTGTACAACTGCAGTAGAACCTCCCTGCTCCTATACTCAAATCCTTTTGCTATGAAAGCTAACATACCATTCGCTTTCTTCACTGCCTGCTGCACCTGCATGCCCACTTTCAATGACTGGTGTACCATGACACCCAGGTCTCGCTGCATCTCCCCTTTTCCTAGTCGGCCACCATTTAGATAATAGTCTGATAATAGGACTAACGTTCAGTCAGTCCTCCTCCTTTGTTCAACCATGGCCCCAACCACGACAGTTGCCGCTACGGACAGCCCGATGTACAGGCCCTGCTCGAAACTCCGACGTCGGGACGGATAGACACTCCACGGATTGGAGGTCCCGAATCGGCCGCTTCCTACTGGAGATCGCAGCTTCACAATGTTATAATGATTCCATTGTTTGATTGAAACAATCCTACTTTAATGTTCTGGGACAAATTTGAGTCTTGGCTATTCTCAATAATATTCATAACAATAGATTTTAAAATATGTGAATTTAAAAATGTCAACGGTTAGAAACATCCATGTCTTATAAATGCCAGTCTCAAGTGGCAGATAACATTTGCAAAATCAGATTTTCCTATGAATATCGAATCTGACCAGAATTTGGTTTCCTGCACATTATATTCTGGAGGAAGGAACAGATTCAGGCACAAAGCTTTTGAAAAGCTTTAAATTATCTAAAGGGCCTGTCCCACTGTACGAGGTAATTCAAGAGTTCTCCCGCGTGTCCCCTGATTCGAACTCGGAGAATTACTATGTTTCTATGTAATTACGGTAATAGCCGTTCGTAGGTACTCGGGGCTATCGTGGACATTTTTCACAGTGCTGAAAAAAACTGCATGAGTTACCGCGTTTCCCAAGTACCTGCCGTTAGCATTACGAGCCGCTACGAGACATCCACGAGCTCCGAAGTAGCTGCTACGTACATTCTATGTACTTACAACGAGTTTCATTTTTTTAAAACTCGGGAGAGCTCTTGAATTACCTCGTACAGTGGGACAGGCCCTTTAGTCCCTAATCTGGAGCACATCCTACTAGAACCATTTTTACAAATGTTTGGCTCATCAGAAAAGTTTGGACAATTAAAATGTTGCAATTTTATGCACCCTATTATGAAGAAATGTTTTGTAAGCACATAGCAGGACAAAAATTACAAGAAAATAAAATTATTTGAAATAAAGATGGGGTAAGATACAGAGAGGGAGAGAAGTCCTCAGCAACTATCATGCTTTTTTCACTCCCCTTACCCACTCCAATCTCGCCCTCTCTATACGCACAGCCTTCCACTCACTCAGCAATAATCCCAACATTGCTATGAAACCCGATGACAAGGGAGGTATTGTTGTAATCTGGCAGGCTGACCTCTACCATGCTGCAACCAGGCACCAGCTCTCGATACCTCCTCAAAACAACCCTTTGATCATGACCCCACAGACAAACAGCAGACCATCACCTCAAAGACTGTTTCCGATCTCAACACCACTGGCCATCTCTCCCTTCACAGCTTCCAATCTTATTGTTCCCCAGCACCACACTGCCCGCTTCTATCTCCTTCACAAAATCCACAAATAGGATTGCCTTGGAAGACCCATTGTTTCCAACTGAACCCATCTCAAAATACCTTACTTCCATCCTATCCCTCCTTGTCCAGTCCCTTCCGACCTACACCCAAGACACCTTAGACACCCTTCAAATCTTCATTAATTTCGTTTCCAGGTCCCCATTGCCTCATCTTTACCATGGACATCCAGTCCATTTACACCACTATCCCCACCAGGAAGCTCTCAAGGCCCTCCGCTTCTTCCTTGAACAGAGACTCAATCAATTTCCTTCTATAAACACTCTACTCCGCCTGGCAGCACTTGTCTTCACTCTTAACAACTTCTCCTTGGACTTCCCTCACTTTCTCCAAGTTAAAGATATAGCCATGTGCACTTTTTGTTGGTTACGTTAAACAATCCTTGTTCCAAATGGACAATGGCACCATCCCCCACGTACACCTCCTCTAACCACATCTACTGCATCTCGACGTAGCCTCTTGTACATTGGCAAGACCAAGCGTAGACTCGGCGACCGTTTCAGCAAACACTTGCACTTGGACTGCCATGGGCTACGGGATCTCTCGGTTGCTAATCATTTTAACTCCTTTTCCCATTTTCATACTGAATTTTTTTCCTTGGTGTCCTCCATTGCCAAAGTGATGCCACATACAAACTGGAGGAACAACACCTCATATTCCGCTTGTATTGTTTACATCTCAACAGTGTGTACATTGAATTCTCAGTTTTAAGGTAACTACAAAACCCTCCCCTCTTCTTTCTTCCCCCTTAACGCCCTTCCCCCCTTCTCCTACACCCTGTGCCCCAACTGGACTCGCACCCATTTCTCTCCTTCCCCGCCCCTTCCACCTTCATTCCTTCCTTTAACTTGGCAATTTGCAACTCTTTAGACCTTTTGCCTCGCACATTCAGTCTTATCATCTCTGGCCTTTGTCCATCATTTGCCTGTCAAAAGTCCCTCCTCTCACCTGTGTCCACTGAATACCTCCCAGGCTATATCCTTCTCTCCTCCACCCCATATTCAGTCTGAAGAAGGTCCTGACGAGAAACGTCACCTATCCATGTCCTCCAAAGATATTGCCTGAACTGCTGAGTTACTCCAGCACTTTGTATATTTTTGTAAACCAGCATCTGCAGTTCCTTACAACCATCCTCTGGATGTGTATGCTTCCACTAGTGGGAGAGCCTTGGACTAGAGGTCATAGCCTCAGAATTTAAGGACGTTCTTTTAGGAAGGAGGTAAAGAGAAATTTCTTTAGTCAGAGGGTGGTGAATCTGTGGAATCTTTGCTACAGAAGGCTGTGGAGGCCAAGTCAGTGGATAATTTTTACGGCATAGATAGATTCTTAATTAGTACAGGTGTCAGAGGTTATGGGGAGAAGGCAGGAGAATGGTGTTAAGAGGGAGAGATATATCAGCCATGATTGAATGGTGTAGACTTGATGGGCCGCATGGCCTAATTCTACTCCTATTCCTTATGACCCTAAGATATTTTCCTCCTGCACCTGCATCATCATAATCAGTTAGATTATGTCGGATCTTTTACTAAGGTGCTACATTCCTGTATTTATGCCACATCCTTTGATTGCCATAATGTCTGTAAAATCTATTGCCATCTGTCTTTGTTGTACTTAATGACTGAGCCCCCACACAGCCCTCGCTGGTGAAGAATTCCAAAAATTCATTATCCTATAGGTAAAGAAATTTCTAATTTCAGTCCTGAATGGCCAAGCTTATTTTAAGACAGTTACATCTGGTTTTAATGCCTGGGAAGGGAAAATATCCCCGCTTCTACAATGTCCCATAAGAATATTGTATGTGTCAGTGAGATCACTCCTCATCCGTCTAAACTTGGGAATGTATGCACAGTCTGTTTAATCTCTCCTCATGTGGCAATCTCACCCCCATTCCAAGAATTAATCTACTGAACTCCCATAAGTAACAACAATCCCTATCAGTCATGACACACAACATTCGTATTACACACCATACCTCATATACTACTCTGCAGACATCTCACAGCTTTCTCACGTTATTCCAGCCATTCATTATGTATATCATAGTCTTATTAGTCTTTCCAAAGTGTGCCACCATGTATTTTTCTGAATTTAATTTAATCTGCCGTGGCTTTGTCCTCTTTGCCAATTAGACAATGTCATGGTGTAAACTAGGACTATCCCCTTCACAAAGTGCTGGAGTAATGCAGTGGTTCTTCGTAAATGAAGGTTATTGACTCGCTAAGTTTGTGTCTTTTATTGTAAACCAGCATGTACAGTTCCTTGTGTCTTCACTATCATCTTCACGATTAACACCACCTCTAATGTCATCTGAAAATGTACTAATTAGCCTACATTTGCATCCAGTTCATATCCCAGTGACAATTCCTTCAAATCACTGCTAATCACAGGTTTTCAATTACAGAAACAACTCACGACTATCAAATCACAACCTCAGGCATGACCTTGTACTCTGACATTAAAGTTAGATTTTACCAGGTGCCAATAATACCCAAATCCCTTGATGATATCAAGTAGAAAGCATAACAGGAATTAAGCATCAAAAGCATGAATGTCATTCAATCCATTCAATCATCCCAGGACATGAGGTAATGCAACAACAATCAGAGTATCCAGAGGTATCAGCAAATGTAGTGCAGATATTTGAATAGGCTTTGCAAATTTTTAGCTTTTGAAACAAAATATGTCAACAGTTTTATCAATCCTGAGGCTGGGAATTGATAGTCGTGAATTGTTTTTGTATCAATCAATGTCCTTATTTTTTTATTTTTTTATTTCTGTGTTCCAAGCAGTAAAGCAGACTATTTTGAACATCAGAATACTATGATGAAATGTGAAAGAACATATCTTGCTATTCTATGTTTACTACACCACCTAGCTATATCATTGAAACTCAACCTATATATCTAGGGGGCGCCGTCCTGTATGGGTATGGCTGCCCAGCCTGCATCTGTCCGTTTTTTCACCTCTTTTTTTCATTTTTAGTGAGTTGAGTGTTTTGTTTTTGGAGCTCTAGTCTTTTTTATGTGGGGGGGGGGGGGGAGGGGGAAACTGCTTTTCAGGGTCCCTACCTGGCCGGAGAGGCGCATTTTCTCCGAGCAGCACCTTCGACCCGTCCTCGCGGCCTACCACCGGCCAGAACCTCGGCTTTGGTGGTGGCACATCGCCGGAGCGCCATCGCGGAGCGGGCGATGCCTTGCCCGGGTCGCCGCGCTGGAACTCTGGGACCGCCGATAAAAACATCGCGGAGCTGCGGGTCTGTGGAGCGGCCAGCTGAGAGCGGCGGCACTGAACTTTACATCAGGAGCCTGGGATCTCTCGTCGAGATCGCCAGTGGTGGAGCTCCATCCAGCGGGCCTGTCGGCTTCGGAAGCCGCGTTCTCCGGTAAGGAAGCGGCCGTTCCAGGTTTTCCATGCGACTGTGAGGATTCTCCCGACGCCGGAGCACCATCCTCCAGCGAGAATGACCTGGAACATCGGGCCTCCGTAAAGGCGACTGCGGAGGCCTCAATAGGCTTGACTATGGGTGGACATGGTCATGGGGATTGGACTTTATGCCTTCCCTCACAGTGGGAACCATTGTGGGGGGATGTTTTTTATGTTTAAATTTCTTTATAATGCATTTCACTACACCAATTGGTGTATGCGACTAATAAAGAACCTTTGAACCTTTATTTCCTTAATGAATTCTGCATCACAGGAATTCACAGAGTTGGGCCAAATACAAAAATTTACAAATTCACAGATGACACAATTGACAAATAATAACAAGATGGAGTACAGGAAGGAGATTGAGAACCTTATGACCTGGTGTCAAGACAATAACCTTTCCCTTAGTGTTAGCAAAACAAAGGAGATAGTGATCAACTTCAGGAAGCAAAGTTTCCCCGGTATGCACTGATGGTGTCAAAGTAGAGATGGTTGAGAGCTTCGAAATCATAGGAGTAAATATCGGCAGCATTTTGTCGTGGACCACCCACATCGAAGCAATGGCAAAAAAAGTACACCAATGCCTCTACTTCCTTAGAAGGCTTAAAAAGTTCAGCATGTCCCCAACAACTCTCACCAACTTCTACAGAATGTGCCGTAGAAAGCATTTTATCAGGATGCATCACAGCATGGTTTAGGAACGGCTCCATCAAGACAGTAAGAAATTGTAGGGAATTGTGGACACAGCCCAGACCATCACACAAATCAACATCCTCTTGTTAGACTCAGCAAGGCCACCAGCACGAGGGTGACCAAGGATGAGTCTCACCTTGGTCACCCTCTCTTCTTCCCTCTCCCATCAGGTAAGAGTTATAGAAGTGTGAATAGGCAAACCACTTTCAGAGACAGTTTACTCCCAGCTGTTATCATGCAACTGAACCATCCTTACCAACAACTAGAGAGTAGTGCTGAGCTGCTATCTACCTTATTGGTGAGCCTCGGACTATCTTTAATTGGACTTTACTAGGCTTTATCTTGCACTAAATGTTATTCCTTTTATCACAGTGGATGACTCATGTGTTGTCTTTCTGCTGACTGGTTAGCATGCATCAAAAGCTTTTAACTGTACCTCGGTAAACGTGACAATAAACTAAACTAAACTATTTTCGATAGCACATGTTCACAATCTGACAGCATTAAATTAAGAACTTATGACAAAGTTTATGCCTCATAACTCCTTATAAATAAAACAACGGAATTAGAGATTTTAGAAAAAGGGTTAAGATGTAAATATTCATCCAATGAGAATAATACATCTCAGCAACATTTTTAAAGGCCAACATGGACTTGCACAATATGCGAGATCTCACACATTATGGATTATATTACTATATATATGAAAATAAACAGGTCGCATACAACAGCAAGAATATTTATTACATACTCAGCAGGAAGATCAATTACTAGAATCAATGACATCAACAAATCATTTTGCAAGTTTGCTGAACCCCATTTGCTGTCAAAATGGTCTATTGCTAAGACTTCAAAAGGAAGAAAAGAAGTCTGCAAGTGATGTATTTTATTTTACCACATTGCAAATCAAGTCAGTATGTTATAACATTCTCATATATTGCCACTGGAAAAGTAATGACCTTGTCTAAGTGGCCAGAGTGCAATCAAAAGAGAACATGTGGTTATAAAGGTAACACACAGCTTTTAATGATTTGTCAAAAGGTACCCTAGAGACAAGATCTTTTCCTTCCGTCTGTTTCCCACAGCACCTAAGCTGATCTCAAAGAGACCATTTGGTTCTGCATCACTAACTCAAGAATAAGAAAGAGAGGAAGAATTTCCTTTGTGGAATTCCTGCAGGGTAAAGAAAAACGTGCAGGATTTTGTTTCTTCACAATACATTTGGAGGAAACAGGATCCTTCGAATAAACCCGTGAAATATCTTCTTGTTTGTTATTGCTTTTCGTCAACAAAATTTGTAAATAATTTATATCTTGAAGCAAGTACTTTTCCCAGTAGAGTATTTCCATAATACAGTCCCTCTGGGTCCAGAAAAATGTAGTCTCAACTCCATGAGTAATATTCCAGTTAAAATGTGCAAATTTATGAACAAAAAGAAAAAAGAGCCGTACATTTATAAGAAAAATGTGCAAATTGAGAAAACCTGCATAGAACGTATGTGGCAATGAGTAGCTGCAAATGAGAAAAATCTATAACATTGGAGTTTTAGTGTGTCTTTTAAACACGGGGAATCTACATCCATCAATGAAATATTGGTTAAATATCAGGAGTAGGATGTCAATTTTGCAATAACTTAAAATCTATTTTAACTTTTGAGGTATATTTATAAATGACCCTAGGAGAGATTTTCTAATTACAATTTAACAGATCAGTGTCCCCAGGAGGATGTTAACCTCCTTTGAAACTTGAAACAGTGTGAGAAATGCGAATGCCCAAAGGAGATAATTTGTAATGTTCTTGTTTAAACTCAATCTAATGTTATAAATCATTACCAAAAATGGTGCTGCAGGATATGAATTTTCATGCAACTGAATTAGATATTTGTGCCTGCAAAGACAACAGAGCCTGCAATATGTGTACAGCGCATAAGCAATCACTTGCTCACTGACACCAGCTTGTTTTTTGCCAGGATCACTGTGTTGTAGAATTCATGACAGCCTTAATCCAAACATAAACCAACCAAAGAGCTAAACTCCAAAGCAGAAGTAAATGTGATTTTATTCCGGAGTCACGTGAGTGACTACGTGAAGAACCCCGCCAGGACGCATGCGTGTCATTATCGCCTCACGCTATGCAACGAGTCAGCACGGGAGAGGACGTCTCCCTCAAGCGGCAGTATTTTAAAAGCCGACAACAGCAGGTAAGGGCCTCTGCGTTTTTCGACTTATTTTTAGGTGAAAAAATGGACAGAGTAACATAGATACATAGATACATAGAAAATAGGTGCAGGAGTAGGCCATTCGGCCCTTCGAGCCTGCACCGCCATTCAATATAATCATGGCTGATCATCCAACTCAGTATCCCGTACCTGCCTTCTCTCCATACCCCCTGATCCCTTTAGCCACAAGAGCCACATCTAACTCCCTCTTAAATATAGCCAATGAACTGGCCTCAACTACCCTCTGTGGCAGAGAGTTCCAGAGATTCACCACTCTGTGTGAAAAAGTTTCTTCTCATCTCGGTCCTAAAGGATTTCCCCCTTATCCTTAAGCTGTGACCCCTTGTCCTGGACTTCCCCAACATCGGGAACAATCTTCCTGCATCTAGCCTGTCCAACCCCATAAGAATTTTGTACGTTTCTATAAGATCCCCTCTCAATCTCCTAAATTCTAGCGAGTATAAGCCAAGTCTATCCAGTCTTTCTTCATATGAAAGTCCTGACATCCCAGGAATCAGTCTGGTGAATCTTCTCTGCACTCCCTCTATGGCTATAATGTCCTTCCTCAGATTTGGAGACCAAAACTATACGCAATACTCCAGGTGTGGTCTCACCAAGACCCTGTACAACTGCAGTAGAACCTCCCTGCTCCTATACTCAAATCCTTTTGCTATGAAAGCTAACATACCATTCGCTTTCTTCACTGCCTGCTGCACCTGCATGCCTACTTTCAATGACTGGTGTACCATGACACCCAGGTCTCGCTGCATCTCCCCTTTTCCTAATCGGCCACCATTTAGATAATAGTCTGCTTTCCTGTTTTTGCCACCAAAGTGTGTAACCTCACATTTATCCACATTATACTGCATCTGCCAAACATTTGCCCACTCACCCAGCCTATCCAAGTCACCTTGCAGTCTCCTAGCATCCTCCTCACAGCTAACACTGCCCCCCAGCTTAGTGTCATCCGCAAACTTGGAGATGTTGCCTTCAATTCCCTCATCCAGATCATTAATATAAATTGTAAATAGCTGGGGTCCCAGCACTGAGCCTTGCGGTACCCCACTAGTCACTGCCTACCATTGTGAAAAGGACCCGTTTACTCCTACTCTTTGCTTCCTGTTTGCCAGGCAGTTCTCTATCCACATCAATACTGAACCCCCAATACCGTGTGCTTTAAGTTTGTATACTAATCTCTTATGTGGGACCTTGTCGAAAGCCTTCTGAAAGTCCAGATACAACACATCCACTGGTTCTCCCCTATCCACTCTACTAGTTACATCCTCGAAAAATTTTATAAGATTCGTCAGACATGATTTACCTTTCGTAAATCCATGCTGACTTTGTCCAATGATTTCACCACTTTCCAAATGTGCTGCTATCCCATCTTTAATAACTGACTCTAGCAGTTTCCCCACTACCGATGTTAGACTAACTGGTCTGTAATTCCCCGTTTTCTCTCTCCCTCCCTTCTTAAAAAGTGGGGTTACGTTTGCTACCCTCCAATCCTCAGGAACTACTCCAGAATCTAAAGTTTTGAAAAATTATCACTAATGCATCCACTATTTCTGGAGCTACTTCCTTAAGTATTCTGGGATGCAGCCTATCTGGCCCTGGTGATTTATCGGCCTTTAATCCATTCAATTTACCCAACACCACTTCCCGACTAACCTGGATTTCACTCAGTTCCTCTATCTCCTTTGACCCGCGGTCCCCTGCTATTTCCGGCAGATTATTTATGTCTTCCTTAGTGAAGACGGAACCAAAGTAGTTATTCAATTGGTCCGCCATATCCTTGTTCCCCATGATCAACTCACCTGTTTCTGACTGCAAGGGACCTACATTTGTTTTAACTAATCTATTTCTCTTAACGAGGAGAAAGGCTGCAAAGAAGCTGGAGGGGGAGAACCGCGGAGTTGCGGACAGCCAGCAGAAACAGCAGCAGCCGACGGCACGGGAATCTTCTGAATTTTAGTCAGCTGTGCCCGACTTCGCTCCCGCTACGGCGAAATCCACTTTTCGGCCGGGTGGGAAAGCGAAGAGAAAGACCCCACGAATGCCGGACTCAGATGAGTCGGACTTTGAGGAGCCGCGAGCGGCCAGTGCCCGTGAGCGCCGGGGCCGGTTCGAGCGGACGGGGTAGTACGAGCAGCCGGGAGCAGCTAGTGCCCGAGAGCACTGGAGCCGGTTTGACCGGCTGCATGACGAGGAGCAGCCGCGAGCGGCCAGTGCCCTTGAGCACGGGGGCCGGTTCGAGCGGTTGCTCCTGGAGATCCTCCAAAGTGGCAGACTCCGGGAGAGGGAGGCTAGCCACAGTGGGCACCCAATAAGCCCCACAGCGGTACCCCTTGCGGGGCTGCATAGTGTCTCCTCCTCGTCAGAGGAGAACACGGAGGATCTGTTCTGGGTAGACTCTGAACGGGTCACAGCACCACATACCCCCAGTAGCCCTGGGGTGAAAGAAGGCATGCTGGATATGGTGAACCAATTCTTCCAGCCAGACCTAACCGGGGAAGACCTGGAGCCCAAAATTGCAGCCCGTGTGGACTATTTGTCTAGTAACAAACTACAGACACAGGCTATGTCTGATGCCATTGCACAGCATTTACCCCCAGGTAACTGCAAGGCATTGCAAGTGCCTAGTGTTCACCAGTGTATCTGGAGACATATGGGGACAGGTATCCGCAATACTGATCTCAAAATCCAAAACGTGCTCAAGGTATTGACGGTGGGAATCAAAGCATTTGCCCGAACTTTAAAAGAATCAGACATGAACGGAAGGGCAGTAAGGACAAAGCTGGAGAAGGAGGACCGCGGAGCAGCGGGCAGCCAGCAGCAGCCAGCGGCACTCGGATCACCGATAGTGGGATCAGCTGTGCCCGATGTCGCCTCCGCACCGGCCAGATCCACGCGGCCAGGCGGAAAGGCTAGACACAAAACAAACAAGGTCGTGGACCCAGAGGAGTCCGACTTTGAACAACTGCGGGCGGCCACAGCCCGAGAGCGCTGGAGCCGGATGGAGCGGTGTATGGAGCTTTGCTCCAATGTGACAGACTCCGGGAGATGGAGTCGGGACACTGTGGGCCCTATGATAAACCCACAGCAGTACCTCTTGAAGGGCTGCACAGTGCTTCTACCTCATCAGAGGGGAGCACTGTGGGTCAGGTCTGGGCTGACCTGGAAGAGGGGTCCGCAGAAGGAAAGACAAGTGTGCAGGGGGTGCAGGAACAAGAGAACCTACTGGAACCCACTATGGCCAAAGACAGCACCCCCACGCACCCACCAGCAGAACTGGTGAAAACTCGAAGGTCCGGTACCCAAAACATGAGTCTTTTTAGGCCATGGCCCAGGCCGGCCTTCTTTGAAGATGCGGGGACCTCCAACGCCAACCAAACCGAAAATCCAGACCCAGCGCGACAACAGCAGCGAAGAACCTACAAAAAGTAAACCTGCCACTGGTAACTATGGAGGTAGGTGGGTCTGGTTCCCTACAATATACAGGGAGCACGGAGATTGGGTGGAGATTACACTCTTTTCTGAATGCATGGAGCATGATAACAACCGATACTTACATCTAAAGCAGTATCCAGGGATATACAATAGAGTTTATACACAAGTACAGCCCTCCAGTTCAACATATACTGAACCGAATGTTCGTGCCTTCTGATAAAGGAAAATCAAAAGCGCAAGCTGAACTGAAGCGGCTTTACATAAAAGGTGTAATTGAGAAAACTCAACACGAACCATTAGAATTCGTGTCCAATATATTTATCCAAAAAAAAAAAAAAAAATGATGGTTATCGCATCATCATAGATGACAAAATAGATACCTTTGTTACTGCTTAACAATTAATTTCCAAAGGTTACTTCAATGGCCAGCATCGATTTAAAAGATGCTTACTATTCAGTGCCTATACGAGGTGACCACAGATGTTACTTAAAATTCAACTGGATGGGACAACTCTGACAGTATAAAGCACTGCCAAATGGGTTATCATCAGCCCCAGGCTGTTTCACAAAAATTTTGAAACCAGCTCTAGCGTTTCTACGGGAACGTACACACATGGTCATGGCATATTTAGATGACATACTCATTGTGGGCAAAACTTTGGAATTAGCCAAACAAACTGTAACAGCCACAAAAAAGTTATTTGGAAAACTGGGATTCATTTTCATCCAGTTAAATCTAAACTAACGCCTTCCACTACTATGGACTATCTGGGGTTTCACCATTGACTCAGTTCACATGTCGGTGACTCTGCCTAAAGGAAAGGTTAGAGATTTAATAGAGGCTTGCAATAACCTCACTGACATCAGCAAACCATCCATCAGATTGGTAGCAAAAGTAATTGGCATAATGATGGCTGCCTTTCCAGCCACACAATTTACTCTATTTTTTACCTCTACATTACCAAAACTTACAGAGAGCAAAATACAAGCACTCTAAATTATGCAGGTCACTTTGACAGATCTGTGAAACTACGAATCAAGCTAAAATGGAACTAAAATGGTGGATAGATAACATCTGGTTTGTTCCAATCCAATCATTGTCAGTAACCCTTCCATGGTACTACAAACTGATGCCAGTGCACTTGGGTGGGGAGCCACCAATACCAATACCACCGTGGTAGCATACATTGACCACAGGGTGGAAACAAATCGACATCATGTGCCAATCTGGCTATACAATTTGGCAATGGTGTATCCAGAGAGATATTTGGATATCAGCCACTTACCTACCAGGAAGACTAAATTCAGTGGCAGACACCAGGTCACGCAAATTTAATGAAAACACCAAACGGATGTTGAATAAAATAGTATTTTCTGATATCACAGCAAATATGGAACACCAGATATCGATTTACTCGCATCCAGACTTAACCGCCAGTTATCAAATTATGTTTCATGGGAACCAGACCCTGGGGCAGCGGCGACAGATGCATTTTCGCTGCATTGGGGGGGGGGGGGGGGGGGGGGGGGGGGGGGGATTGTTTATTTACGCATTCCCTCCTTTTCCTGCCTCATCAGTCGGGTATTAAGGAAATACAACAAGACTCTGCATCTGGTATTGGTAGTACCCGATTTCCCTACACAACCATGGTTCCCAGTGGTATCAAACATGGTATCAGAGACATGAACATCCCGTCTGTTCTGGAATATCTGGCAGGCCTCCACTATGATGAGGGGCTCAGTTACAGTGCCATCAACTGTGCCAAAAGTGCCCTATCGACTTACCTATGGCAGGGGACAGAGCATTACACTGTTGGGACTCACCCACTGGTACAAAACTTATGAGGGGAATTTTTAATACTATCCCCAAGAACCAGGTACTCCCAAATATGGGATGTAAGAATAATCCTGAAGATGCTCAGGAATTGGTCTCCAGCAACAGTTCTGTCCCTACACAGACTGACATTAAAACAGTCATGCTAATGGTATTGGTCACGGCACAGAGGATACAGTCACTGCAAAAACTAGACTGGACAACATGACTTCCTCAACAGAAAATATTACGTTTCATATTTATGAGTTAGTAAGCAGAACAGAAAGGGATCAGCAGGCCTCAATATACAATTAGGTCATACCCAACAGATGACCGTCTGTGTATAGTAAGACATGTGTCGTTATACATGGAGAAAACGAATATCCTAAGAGGCAATGAAAAGGCACATTTTGGTCAGCCACTAACAACCACACCAAGAGTGACGGTCCAGACCATCTCAAGATGGCTGAAACAGGTGCTAACACAGGCTGGGGTGGATACTAATATTTTAAAATCTCTTTCCACCAGGGCTGCAGCTACATCGGCAGCGATACAGTTGAATGTACCAATGGACCAAATCCTCAAGGCAGCAGGATGGTCTGGAGGGGAAAACATTCCAATTATTTTATAATAAACCAGTAATGAAACCTGGAACGTTTGCAGAAACAATTTTAAGTTCTGTAAATTAATTTAAACCCATAAAAAGGGGTTATAAATTTGTGTTAACAAATTTTATGATTTCAATGTCGAATTCATGTCCAAATTATGTTAACACAATTCCTCCCACAGTCAAGGCAGACGTGATGCATGGACTCGTTTCCACGGCATGAAATCACAGAGCTTTAAAATCTTCACGTAGTCACTCACGTGACTCCGAAATAAAATAGTAAGATTAAACGAGAACTTACCAGTTTGAAGTTTGATCTGTATTTTATGAGGAGTTACGATGAGGGATTACGTGCCCTCCGCTCCCACCCTGATCATATACTTAACTGGTATCTCTTCTCTAATCTTACTATGTTTAGTCATTACAGTTATCTGTGATTTCACACCGCTGCTTTGAAGAATGACACGCATGCGTCCTGGCGGGGTTCTTCACGTAATCCCTCATTGTAACTCCTCATAAAATACAGATCAAACTTCAAACTGGTAAGTTCTCGTTTAATCTTACTATTGTTCTTGATATCATAATAGTGCTATTTGATCCAAACCATGACCCAGGCCTTCTTGACCACCTTATCTACCTGTATTGTCACTTTCAGGGAGATATGTACCTGCACTCCGAGATCCCTCTGCTCTACAATACTCTTCGGGATCCTGCCCTTCACTGTGAAAGTCCTGCCCTGGATTGACTTGACAAAATGCAACACTTGGAACTTATCTGCATTAAACTCCATTAACCATTCCTCAGTCCACTTACCCAGCTGATCAAGATCCTGCTGTAATTTTTGATAACCATCTTCCCCTTCTACGATATCATCCATCTTGTAGAAAAATGCAGAAGATTCTGAACAATTTTAATGATGAGGAGAGATTCAAGAATCTGCTATTTTTCTCTGAGAGTTAAGAACAACAGCTGCAGAAATGTGCGGAGAAGTGCCAAATGGAGTCTAATCCGAATAAGTGTTGCACTTTAAGAGGTTGATAATGCAGCTTTATAATACATTAGATAGGATGCATTTGGAGTGCTACATGCATTGCTGGATTAGATGGTATTAACTATAGAGAGAGGTTGGACAGATTTGGATCGTTTTCACTGGAACACCAGAGGTTGTGGCGAAACCTAATAGAAATATATATTATGAGAGGCCAAGATAAAATTGACAGTAAGAACCTTTTTACCAGGGTGAAAATGTCAGACCTGAGGGCAGAGCTTTAAGATGAAAATGCAAAGTTTAAAGGAGATGTGCAGGGCAATTCTTCCTTTGCACTTGGTGAGTGCCTGGAACGCGCTGCCAAGGGTGGTGATGGAGGGAGTTATGACAGTTGCATTTAAGAGGCTTTTATATCGGCAAATAGGATTAGGGAAATGCAGGGAGGGGTATAAATCACAAGCAGGCAAATAGGATTCGTTTATCTTGGCAACATTTTCGGCACAGATATTGTGGGGCAACAGGTCAGTTCCTGAGCTACACTTTTCGGGGTTTTATCGTGAGATGATTTGAAATCATTCAAAATCATCAAGAATCTGGGCAAACTGAATAAAAAAGAAACATCTTCTATCAGTGGAATGGTCAAGATTCAAAAGGCAGAGATTTAGGGTGAATGGAACACAGCCATGGGTGAAATGAGGAAAAATTGTCTATGCAGCAAGTAGTCTGATCAGAAATTCACACCCTGGATGATACTGTAGGTTCAATCTTTGCTCTTATCAATATATTTCACAAACACTTGAGGTTAAAAACAATACAGGATTATATAGAAAGGGCCACTGAATGGGATTGACTGCATTGTTCTCTCATAGTCATTATCCACTTGACGGGCGACTTGACCGGCTTCTTTCTGTGCTGCAGAGATTCTATGATTCTGTCTTTTGTTATGTTCCCAAATCTTAGCATTGATACAAACAACATCAACAACAATACTTCACCTTCCTCCTGCATTAACTAAGGAGTTGCTGTACAATGGCTACTTT
Organism: Amblyraja radiata; assembly: GCF_010909765.2. Taxonomy (NCBI): domain Eukaryota; kingdom Metazoa; phylum Chordata; class Chondrichthyes; order Rajiformes; family Rajidae; genus Amblyraja; species Amblyraja radiata. The sequence goes on from NC_045961.1 coordinate 57,784,247, forward strand.
ATGCTTGTTACTGCACATGTTCTGCACTGTCTCCATTACTTCCTCCGGTGATGCAACATTTAGTGAAAGACATTGCAATCTTGGTTTGCCTCCATATTTATGCCTGTATCATCAAGCTCTACCACTTTGCCTCCACCTTTAAAGCAAGCTTGTTAATGTACTCTCTACCCAACTACCCGACTGGAAGATTACTATTATATGGAAGATAACTCAGTATCCTGTACCTGCCTTCTCTCAATACCCCCTGATCCCTTTAGCCACAAGGGCCACATCTAACTCCCTTTTAAATATAGCCAATGAACTGGCCTCAACTACCTTCTGTGGCAGAGAATTCCAGAGATTCACCACTCTCTGTGTGAAAAATGTTTTCCTCATCTCGGTCCTAAAAGATTTCCCCCTTATCCTTAAACTGTGACCTCTTGTTCTGGACTTCCCCAACATCGGGAACAATCTTCCTGCATCTAGCCTGGCCAACCCCTTAAGAATTTCATAAGTTTCTATAAGATCCCCCCTCAATCTTCTAAATTCTAGCGAGTACAAGCCGAGTCTATACAGTCTTTCTTCATATGAAAGTCCTGACATCCCAGGAATCAGTCTGGTGAACCTTCTCTGTACTCCCTCTATGGCAAGAATGTCTTTCCTCAGATTAGGAGACCAAAATTGTACGCAATACTGCAGGTGTGGTCTCACCAAGACCCTGTACAACTGCAGTAGAACCTCCCTGCTCCTATACTCAAATCCTTTGGGGAGAAGGGAGGAATGGGGTACTGATTGTAGACGATCAGCCATGATCTCATTGAATGGCGGTGGGGGCTCAAAGAGCCGAATGGCCTACTTCTGTACCTATTATCTATGTATCTATAACATCTGTGATTGGAAAGTTCTTAGAGAGGAATCAGAAGGAAAAGATTTGCATTTGGAAAGACCATGGTTTATAGCATGGTTTTGAGCTTGGGAGATCGTGACCCAGGAGTCGTGACCCCTGATTGAGTTTTTTGAAGGAGTAATCAAGAAGGTCCACAACGGCAAGGCTTAAGCCATAGTCTATATGGACTTCAGCCTTCAATATGATTCCACATGGTAGGCACTTTGGAAGGTTAGATCATATGGACTGAATAGACAATAGACAATAGGTACAGGAGTAGGCCATTTGGCCCTTCAAGCCAGCACCGCCATTCAATGTGATCATGGCTAATCATCCCTAATCAGTACCCCGTTCTTGCCTTCTCCCCATATCCCCTGACTCTGCTATCTTTAAGAGCCCTGTCTAGCTCTCTCTTGAAAGTATCCAGAGAGCCGGCCTCCACGGTCCTCTGAGGCAGAGAATACCACCGACTCACAACTCTTTGTGTGAAGAAGTGTTCCCTCATCTCTGTTCTAAATGGCTTATCCCTTATTCTTGAACTGTAGTCCAGGGAGAGCTAGCCACCTGGGTACAGAAATATTTGAATAATTAGTTTTATTTGAATAATTAGTCGCCTTTATTGTCATTCAGACCTTGCGGTCTGAACGAAATGTTGTTGCCTTGCAGTCGTACATATAGTAAAAATGACAAAAACACACAATAAACACAAATTAACATCCACCACAGTGAGTTCACCAGGCACCTCCTCACTGTGATGGAAGGCAAAAGTCTTAAGTCTTTGTCTCATCCCTTCTTATTCTCCCTCTGCGCCGAGGCGATCCAGGCTTCAGATGTTGTGACCCTGCCGGGCGATGGTAAGTAATGTCAGTCCCGCGGCTGAATCCAAGCTCCGCGAACGGGCAGGTTGAACTCCGCGGCCCGGGAGGGTCGAAGCTGCCGAAGCTGCGGCCCTCCAGTCCAGCGGACGCAGCTGTTGTTGCGGAGGCTCCGGAGAACAGGTCACCAACCTGTGACCTGCGAGCTCCCGACGATGTCGTCCACTGGGCCCGCGGTCGGATCGGGTGGCCGCTCCTGCCGGAACACTGCCCCAGCTCCGAGGCTGGTTCGCCGCTGCCGCTGCCCCAGCTCCGAGGCCGGGTCGCCGTTGCCCCAGCTCCGAGGCCGGGTCGCTGCTGCCGCTGCCCCAGCTCCATGACTTCATGATTGGAGACAGAGAATGGATGTGAAAGGTTGTTTTCAGACAGGAGACCTGTGACTATTGGCATGCCTCAGGAATCAGTGCTGGGCTTGTATCAGCAGGCACCTGGTTGTAGACAGGTAAACTAACAGCATTTATAAGATATTTGGACAGATACATGGATAAAAGAACATGGGCCAAATGCTGGTAAATGGGACTAGCTTCGATGGGGCATCTTAGTTGGCATGGACGAGTCGGGTCAAAGGACCTGTTTCCGTGTTGTATAACTCTATCCACCTGAGTCATTCTGACCGCCTTGGTTTAACGTTTAAAAATTAACACAGCAATTTTTTACATTTATCTGTAGGGTGGTATTTTTTTGATGAACAAAGATAAAACATTTAATTTAAACTTTAAAGGATTTTGTGTAACCTTTTCAAGGAAAACAGAGCAGGAGATCCAAAAGATATTAGCTGACAAGAACCTAACGACATTACTTATATTAGACGCTGAGGACAAAAATGATTTAAAAAAATTAAACATCTTCAACCAAAGCTGTTCCCTCCATATACATATTACTAACAGAAGTCTACTGGGAACTGAAGCTGGATCTGAGCCTGCAGCAAAGTTGATAGAATCTGATTACATCAAGTTTGATCCATTGCTAAACACATGGCTAATACAATGTGGAAATGTTACACTTCTGTTTGGGAAGGTTTAAGATAGAGGTAAAAATTTTGAGCAATTGCAGTATTCAATGTCAGGCCTGACAACTCTCACGCATTGAGCGTGAGAGTCACGCATTTCACAAAATTCTCACGCTCTCACGCTGATCACAAATTTCTCACGCTCAAAAATCTGCAGGTGCTGGAAGTTCAAAATAAAGCAAAAATTATTTTAGAGGTGAGTAAAAACCATGAGGGGCATACAGTATATAAGGTGAATGCATAGTATTTTTCCCAGGATATGTGATTCAAGAACTAGAGGGCATTGGTTTAAAGCAGGGCTGTCAAACAAGAGGATCCAGGGGCGATTTATGAAGATGTTGGCAGGGCTGGATTTTTTTTCACTTTGAAGAAAGATTTGATAACTGGGATTGTATTCTCTACAGCAATGAAGGTGAAGAATAAACTTAGTTGAGGTGAAATATATTAGGAGAATAGGACCTGTTTCGCTTAACAAAGAGTGTAGCAAGGAACTGCAGTTGCTGGTTTAAGCTGAAGATAGAGAGTAAAAAACTAGAAAAACTCAGCAGGACAGGCAGCATACCTGGAGAGAAAGAATGGCTGATGTTTCGGGTCGAGGCCTTCAGACTGAAGAGGTTGAAAACCAGACAATGACTGGAGTTGTGTGTTATCCAACTAAGGGCAGAAATCAGAATCATGTGTTCATCTTTATTGACATGACACCATCATAAATATATTAAAGAAAAAATAATTTAATGGGGTGGCGCGGTGGCGCAGCGGTGGAGTTGCTGCCTTACTACCACATGGGTTTTCTCTGGATATTTTGCTTTCTCCCACATCCGAAAGAAGTGCAGGTTTGTAGGTTAATTGGCTTCTTTAAATTGTCCCTGGGGTGTAGGATGGAACTGCTGTATGATAGATTGCAGGTCGGTGTGGACTTGGTGGACTGAAGGGCCTGTTTCCATATATATGTTTTACATATATATCTTAATTTCATTGAACCATATACGATTGAATATGTGGCATTATTTTCGTCTTGTTTCTATAGTCAAAGAGTAAGGTTGATTGATTTATTTGTACAGAACAGTGATGGAAGTCGAGTCTTGCCTTGTTTCTCTGTTTTTTTCTCTATATACATATGCATAACAGCATGAATTATAATCTGATTTCCATACATGAATATAGTCATTCATGTGCTGTACCTGTTGATCAGAGCCTGGTTCCACTGTGGAATGTAATTTAGCCTAACCTTATTCATACCTTTTCCAATTTAAAGCGTAAATGTTGCATTCAAGTTAAAAGACTCGCTACAGTATGCACCAGATTGCACAATTTCAAGCTGAAAAATGCGAAAGCTCCCTATCGTGGGAGGGGGGACACCCTCCTCCCACCCTCGGTCGCTACACTCTCTCGCAATTTTTCACTCTCAACTCTCACCCAATGTTGGCAGCCCTGGCAATGTACATCCTGACATTCCAGAAGTTGCCGCCTGAGGGTTGACGCTAGGGAGAGTGAGATAATTCAATCCTAAATGTGTGTATAAATGCTACATCAGCCTCCAATATCAGTCAAATGACGACTGAATTGAAATCCACACCAGATTTTAATAGCTGCGTAGAAGGCAGAAACCCTGAACTCCTGCATTACTCAGCACAATGACCCAGCTCTCCTCTCTGGCAACTTTCCATAGATTCCCCTCTCTCAGGCCAGGAAGGCTGCCGCTGAATTCACTCCTAGTTGCTGTGATGAAAGTCCAGTAGGTGCATTCCTCCTAATGGGAAGAAATAGCTTTCAATCACAGCATTAGTGTAAGCTGATGACTTCCTATTCAATTTAATTGGGTTGATTTAAATACATTTAATTATTTTCAATGTAGTCATACAGAAATAGGTCCTTCAGCCCAACATGCCTATGCTGACCAACATGTCCCAACTATACTAGTCCCACCCACCTGTGTTTGAACCCATGTACCTGTCCAAATGGCTTTTAAATGTTATAATAGTACCTGCCTCAACTACCTGCTCTGGCATCTCGTTCCATACACCCACTACCGTTTGTGGAAAAAAGTCATCCTCCAGGTTCCTATTTAATCTTTCCTGCCTCATCTTAAAGCTATGTCTAGTTCTTGATTCCCCTACTCTGGGTAAAAGATTCTGTGCATTTACCCTATCAAAACTCCTCGTAATCTTATACAACTCTATAAGATCACCCCTCATCCTCCTACAATCCAACAAATAAAGTCTTATGCCCCTGTCCCACTTAGGAAACCTGAACGGAAAGCTCTGGTGACCTTGCGCCCCATCCAAGGTTTCCATGAGTCACCAGAGGTTTTGGTCACTCGCCTGGAAAGCCTCGACCGAAGTGTGAGCTGCATCTACTGACCTGTAGGATCTTTGCTACCGACCACACACACGCGCACGCGCACGCGCACGCACGCACGCACGCACGCACGCACGCACACACACACACACACACACACACACACACACACACACACACACACACATCGCGAAGGTGGGGGCCAGGGACGGCGGAGGAGCGCTGTCTGCGCGATGAAGAGGAAGGTAAACGGCTGCCACAGAGCACGGTAAGTCCTTTAGAGAGGGGGGGAGAGAAGGGGGGAGAAGGGGAGAGAGCCAATCAAAATGGCCGGTCAGCGAAGGAGATTGCCTTCGACGGCCTGTAAGTAAACAGCAACCCCACTCCACTGGCTTAGATCAAACGGCAACCTATTTTTAGTCGAGACCGGTTTTGATTTTGTTGAAATAATGGCAGGAACATAGAAGAAGCCTCGACTACGCGGAAACCACTTTCGACCTTTAGGGAAAGTGACCAAAACCTCCGGGAACCTCACGGAAACCCTTGGGTGGGGCGGAAGGCCACCAGAGGTTTCCGTTCAGGTTTCCTAAGTGGGACAGTGGCGTTAGCCTGCTTAACTTCTTCCTTGTTTCTAAGTGCTTCAGAATGCTTTTAAAATATATATTCATATTAATTCAAAGGATGTGAGCCGTGCAAGATGAGTCAACATTTAATTGCCTATTCCTATTTACCCTTGAGAAGGTGGTGGTGAGTTCCCTTCTTGACCAGCAGCAGTGTACACTGATGCATGTGCACACCCACAAATCCTGTTCCAAGATTCTGAACCAACGATAATATATTTCCCCTGCCCTTTTAGCTGTTAGAGGTCATGGGTTTGGAAGGTGCTGTCTAATAGCCCTGTCCCACTGTACGAGTTCATTCAAGTGCTCTCCCGAGTTTAAAAAAAAATCGAACTCGTGGTAAGCACGTAGAATGAATGTAGCGGATCCGTCGGAGCTCGAGGACATCTATTGGTGGCTCGTAACGCTAACGGCAGGTATTTAGGGAATGCGGTAAGCTCGGGAAGACTCGTGAAGATTTTTCAACATGTTGAAAAATGTCCACGAGAGCCCCGAGTACTTACAAGCGGCCATTACCGTAAACCTCCGAGTTCGAAACAGGGCCAAACTCGGGAGAACTCTTGAATTAACTAGTACAGTGGGACAGGGCTTTAAGGAGTCTTGGTGAGTTGCTTAGGTGCATTCTGCAGATGTGATAAACTGCTGCTACTGTGAGTAGAGTGGAGAGATTAAATTATAGCGAATTATAGTGAATTATGAGGTGTCTATCATGCGTGTTTTTAATAAATAAAAAACGTTTTTTTTTCAAATTTTAATGTGTTTGTTTTGGAATGTTTGCAAATGCTTGAGAAAAACTCGGACCTTCTCCAGATAGATTTTGTCCAGAGATCTGGTCTAGGGCAAAGCTGACATTAAGGCTCACCAGTCACTAGAATATAGGGATCATTGTCTTTACTTCCCATGAACTTGAGTTATAATCATCGAACAATGGTCAAAGGTTAAAAATGCTCTGCCTCATGATGTATCACATCTTGACTTAATTCTATCATGGGTTTCCAATTCTTTTCCATTTTCAATGAATTACTTTGTTCATCTGAGCAAAGAACTGAACAACCATAGTTAAAGCAGGTCATCTGATCCATAAGGGAATAGTAACACATGAATTCAGCACAGCTCATCCTTTTCTTTGGTAAATAATGTTATTTGTTTTCAAGTGTCCTTATTTCTGCTTTCATCCAAAGAACATCTATAAAAAACATCTCATGATTTATTTTTTTAACCAGAGGTCAACAATAGCAAATGAGCATTTAATCAATTTAAAATCAAAAGATTTTCACATCAGCATTATCCTCTGTCCGATTCATTCTGAGAGGGATTTTGCTCATCTACCTGTCAGAAGACCTTTTTAAAACCACACTGAGATAGATGACATCATAAATATCCAGGTCATTTCCTATCATACGTTACAATTTCTCAAAGTGGGATCAAAGTTTTTATGGCTCCTAAATACCCAGCACTGACAGAATCTGGATATGTTTTCTCTCCCATGTGAACCATGTGCTTATTGTTAGAGTTTGTTTTAACTAGGGACTCATGATATCATGAAAAATAACTTTAAAAGCCTTAGTACCACAAAGTCAAATCAGTTAATAGTTATAGATTAGATTAATGAAATGCTTTGCAGAAATAAACGAAATAATAAAAATCAAAACTTTCACTAGATTGCCAAGGCATCAGGCTGAGATCTTAATGTCAGCTGTAATTATAGTTTAATTGTTAAAATTACTGCATTATTTTCCATTATTTGGCTCATCACTGCCAACTCTACTGTGGACATGGCGCTTGACTATGCCCAAGGATTGAACGCCAAACCGTGGAATACTCTAGACCTAGACCTCTCTGCCTCAGAGGGCGGTGGAGACGGGTTCTCTGGATGCTTTCAAGAGAGAGCTAGATAGGGGTCTTAAAAATAGCAGAGTCAGGGGATATGGGGAGAAGGCAGGAACGGGGTACTGATTGGGAATGATCAGCCATGATCACATTGAATGGCGGTGCTGGCTTGAAGGGCCGAATGACCTAATCCTGCACCTATTGTCTATTGTCTAAAACAAGATAGGATAACACCATAAACATCATCTTTCATGGTCCTGATTATGAAGTTCAAATGACTATGCTGAACCGTAATGGTTGTGAAATTAGTTTGGAGAGCTTAGTTTTGAGTTGGAGCTTGGAAACAGGCCCTTCGGCCCAGCAAGTCTACACCGAGCAGCAATCACCCATACACTAGTTCTATCCAACACATTAGGACCAATTTTACAAGGCCAATTATCCTACAAACTTGCACTATCTTCCAACCATAAGGTCGAATTCTCCAATTTGAAGTAATACTCATCTTTCCTGTGACCTCTCCTCACACGAAAGGTGTGCAATCATTTATCCCACTATCTGCACCCCCCCCCCCCCACACACACACACAATCAGTCTGAAGAAGGGTCCTGACCTGAAACGTCACCTATCCATTTTCTCCAAAGATGCTGATTGACATACTGAATTACTCCAGCATTTTGTGTCTACCTTTAAGAATATATCAATTTTGCTTTAGAAATACCCAATAACATGGCCTCCACAACCTTCTGTGACAATGGATTCCACAGATCATCACACATTTGACTATAGAACTTCCTCCTCATTCTGAAGGTATGTCCTTTTATTCTGAGGCTGTACCCTCAAGTTGTAGACTCTCCTATTACTGGAAAGTTTTTTTAGATCCATGTTATCTAGGCTTTTCATTATTGGGTAGGTTTCAATGAGATCCCCACTCAAATGTTTAAACTCCAGTGAGTACAGGCCCAGAGCCTTCAAATGCTTCAATTAAAGCTAATTATCCCCAGAATCATTTTTGTAAATCTCTTCTGGACCCTCTCTATACCCAGCGCATCCTTTGTCAGATATGGAAGATATGGAACCCAGAACTACTCATCATGTTCCAATACGTGGCCTCACTAGTGCCCGATAGTCACAGCACCACATCCACTTGCTAAACATTGTCCTCCCCCCCCCCCCCCCCCCCCCCCCCCTCCACCTCTCTTTTTCATCTTTCAACTTTTACATCTTTTTCAGCTGTACAAAATGCTGCTGAGGCCACTGTTGGTGTATTGTGTATTCGGTCACCTAGCTATAGGAAAGATGTTAAGCTGGAAATAATGCAGAGAAGATTTTAGTGGATATTGCCAGGACTTGAGGGCCTGAGCTATAGGGAGAGGTTGGGCAGGCTAGGACTGTATTCCTTGGAGCATGGGAGATGAGGTGATCTTACGGAGGTGTACACAATCATGAGGGAAATAGGAGAGTAGATGCACAGAATCATTTACCCAATGTAGGGGAATCAAGAACCAGGTGAGAGGGGAAATATTTAATAGGAATCTGAGAGGCAACCTTTTCACACAGAAGGAGTGGGTATTTGTAAAGAGATGCCAGAAGTGGTAGTTGAGGTAGAAACTATAAAATCAGTTAAAACACATTTGGACAGATACATTGATGCAATAGATACGCTGTACCAAATGTCCTTTTTCCATGCTGCATGACTATGGCATTCGGTGCTCTCAAGGTGGCTTCCTCTACATTGGCGAGACCAAGCATAGACTAGGCAACTGTTTTACACAACACCTGTACTCTGTCTGCAATGGCCATCTTGACGTCTTGATTGCATGCCCATCTGTGCTCGGCCTTCTTCATGCTTAGTAAAAGGCCTAATGCAAAACTAGAAGAACACCATCTTATGTTCTGCTATTTTGTAATCTACAACGCAACAGTGTGAACATATGTATCTGGGTTCAACCAGAACTTGAGAGCTGACACTTAATGTTCCTCTCTGGACAATTGTACTGCAGAACACATTCATAACATTGGGCTGTTGTGTGAATATAGTGTGCTGGAATAGAGATAGGATTTAACTAAAAATAACGTAAATTTGCCCACGCCTCACAAATTCAGGATCAAAAGTACCTACCAGGCAATTACTTGCTTTTAAAATTCAGTCATGCTGTGCTGTGGGAAACTAGAAATTGAGGTCTACGTCTCTATTTTTGGTTAAACCAAATGGAAAATGGTAAAGATCTCGAGTCAGCACTTGACCAGATTGTTGCTTTCAGATGTTTAGCCTACATTTTTCCTTCAACAAATGCCACAAAAAGCACTACTCACTTATTTATCTTATTACCATTTACCAAGAATATGCAGCCTCATTTCCCTTATTGGCTAGCATTTGGATTGAGTCATAGAGTCATAGCCATAGAGTGATACATCGTGGAAACAGGCCGTTCGGCCCAATTTATCCACACCAGTCATCATGTCCCAGCTACATTAGTTCCACCTGCCTCAACTACCTCTTCTGGCAGCTTATTCCATACACCCACCACCCTTTGTGTGAAAAGGTTTCCCCTCAGATTACTATTAAATCTTTTCCCCTTCACCTTAAACCTATATCCTCTGGTCCTCGATTCACCTACTCTGGGCAAGAGACTCTGACTCTGTCTCTACCTGATCTATTCCTCTCATTATTTTATACACCTATATAAGATGCATGGCAAAACTTAACTTTCTTTAAGTTTAAAGAAAATCAGAAATTACATTACAAAGAGTGAATTTTGTTTTCAATCTGTACCAAAGCAACCAATTTATTTTAAGGTAACATACATCAATCACATGCAATAAAAGAGAGCATGGAAAGGGGAAGCAACTGCATATGTAGTCTCTTCAACCTTAAATTAAATTGCATGTAGTGAAATTACACATTCAGTTTCTCAATTAACTTATTCTTCCACTGATCAGCTCTTCTAACATCTCCAAAGGCATCCTAAGAACAACACTGCAACAGGTTCTATCCACTTCAGAGTTCATAGTTGACCATATTACAAACATTCTCTGAAATACATTGTAATGATAATGTGTAGTGTGTAATGTGTAGTGGGAGATTTCTCTTCCAGAGAACACCTCACATTATAGTGCTCATGATGAATCTTTAACAGTGGCTATTATTCCCTATTCTATTTATGCTGGGTATAGATAAATGAAAATTCTAATATTTCCACTTAACATGATACAAAGATAATAACACTGCCATAAGAAGCACCAAGTCCTTCCATATTTATCCAGAATAAGGCAGTGGGAATCAATGGTATTCAGTACAATTAATGTTGATTTACTTCGTCTAATTTACTGTATCATATAGGAGATTTTTTCTGTATCTGAACCAACAATTAATTTTAGTTGTGCTATTGTGGGCAAACCATGCTCAAATTTTAGAAAGATGTATTTGAAGATCTCTCTCCAGTTATACACACTTAGCTCTTAATTATTTTCAATTCAATGCTATTTTGAGAACTGCCTTCATGTTGATCCTGGTGAATAGTACTACTCTGATATAATGAAGCTTGGTTACAAATGTGATTTTATAATTATTTCATGGGGGGTGGGAATTGCTGACAGAACTCAGTCTATCCCTTAATTACCCTGAACTGAGAAGGCAGTTAAAAGTCACTTACATCTGTGGATTTTCTTACATCAATAATATGTCAAAATGGGCCAAAATTGCAGATTTCCTTCCCAGAGAACATTAATGAATCAGATGTGCTTTTATAACAATATATTAGTAGCTTCATGGTTCACATTACTAATGTTTAAAAAAAATCCAGGTTTAGTTAATTACATACATTTAAATTCGCCAGAAAAAGGCACAGAGTACCTCAGTGGGTTAGGTAGTTTCTCTGGAGAACAGGGATCGATGACATTTTAGGCCAGGGCCCTTCAGTTTTCAAAACCTCTGCAGTTCTGATTCTATCTTGTGTATTGGAATAGTAGTTCAGCAAATCATAAGATCATGTGATAGTAGAATTAGGCCATTCGGCCCATCAAGTCTACTCCGTCATTCAATCATGGCTGATCTATCTCACCCTCCTAACCCCATTCCCCTGCCTTCTGCCCATAAACCCCTGACACCCGTACATATGGAAGCATCCTACTTAATTAATCACTAATTAATCACTAACAGCAATAATTTTGTTTAATGTCCTGTTGAAAAATAGGAGCATTATCAAAAGACTAGTTTATTCCAATGGGTTGCCGCAACTTTCCCACTAAACTTTGTTGAATAAAATCTCCAGAAATAATTTGAATTGATTTTTTTGATCTTTTCAAACAAATGTCACAGTTTTTATGTTAACAATTAAACTGAAAATTGAAGTTTCAAGCTGACATTCTATTTTTTTTTAGCATATTCTCATCCACTTACATCCAGCAAACAAGAGAAATCTGATGTCAAGTCTGAGACATCTAAACTTTAGAATTCATAGTTAGAATTAACTTTAAATTGTTTGTACTCATTTTAGGCTGTCTGACAAACATTTTTTGGTTTTATGTAGTTTTAGTTGCTGCTTATATAGTCACAGTCATAAAATCATTCAGCTCCAAAAGAGGCATCTCATTGGTCCCAATTCCCAATTCCTTCAATATAGCCCTCCTTTGCTTTCATTTTAAAGTACAATCAATACAATCAGTTTTATTCGTCACTTGCATATAAAGTGCAAGTTAAATGAATTTGCCAGCAGCTGTACAATGAAAAAAAAACACACAAAAACACAATAAAAATGTAACACAAACATCCACCACAGCATTCATCACTGTGGTGGAAGGCACAACATTTGGCCAGCCCTCCTCCATTTTCCCCGGGACCCCTATTCTACTCCCTATTGAAAGTTTCAAATGAATTTGTTCTACCATTCTTTCAAGCACTGAATCATGGATCAGATCAGCTTAGTAGTTAAAAATAAATCTCCTCATTTCCCCACCAGTCCTTTTGTTTATTGTCTTAAATTTGCCTCCTCTGGTTAATGATCCCCCTGGCAGGAAGAACATTTTCTCCTTATTTGCTCAATCCAATCTTGAGAAATCTTCTTAAAGGCTGCAAACTGAGAATAAATAAATCTGGATCGCATATTGGAGGATTAGTTTGTCACACCCATTTGGGAACCATCTGAGGGTGTCACGGGTTGGAGACAGAGACAGAGACATTTCAGTCTTAAGTGGAAATGAAGCAAAGAAGTTGGAAACTGGCAATAACCTCAACTGAACATTTATAGTTTCAATTAAACCCTTTAATAAATAATGGAAACCTCAAACCAGTGCTACGCCTAGTTTGCGCAAAAATATAGTCAAGCAGGATTCAGTTTCAATTAAAACGTTTTTTTAACATCTGACCCAAATTTCTGTTAAATAAACATTAAAAATGAAAGGAGAAAGTTGTCATATATTACAACATTGCAGACACACAGACCACAATCCTCATTCTCAGCTCTGAGTTGGAGAACTTTAGGTTAATTATTATCCCATTTCAGTATCGGAAAACAAATATTTTGCCTGACAGTCCAGTGCAATACAAAGAAGGGAGTTCAGCACTGTTATTGTTACAGCCTTCGAAATAAAACTGAATCTATGCCTATTCTCTCAGGTAAGTACAAAAGATCCTACAGCATTATTTCAAGAAAGAGCAGAGAATTCATTTCTGGTTTCCCAGCCAAAATTTATCCTCTCATTTATCATTACAGAAACAAATATCTGATCATCATCACCATACTGTTTCTGAAATTGCACATTTACAAACTGACTGTTGCATTTTGTACATTGCAACAATAAGTTGCAGGGCTGCCAACATTGGGTGAGAGTTCGGAGTGAGAAATTCCGAGGGAGCATAGCGACCGGGGGGGGGGGAGGAGGAGGACCATCGTCCCCCTCCCATTGGTACGGAAAATTTGCATTTTTCAGCTTGAAATTGTGCAATATGGTGCATACTGTAGCGAGTCTTTTAACTTACACTTGAATGCAATATATATGCTTTAAATTGGATTGGAGCGTTTTTGAAAGGGGGGAGGCTGAGCGATCACTGATCACTGGCCTTGGGGGTACCCGGTGAGGGAGTGGAGCAACTGAGTGGGGAGAGGGTGTGGAAGAAGGGTGTCCCCCCTCCCAGGGTAGGAACTTTTTGAAATGTGATGTATCAAAATCATGTTTTAGTGCACTGTAGAAGTATAATTTCAATGTTTTTTTGTATGAAGTATTTTTAAGAGGTAACCTTTTTAAGGGGTAACTTTATCCACACATAGGGTGATGGGTGTATGGAACAAGCTGCCAGAGAAGGTAGTTGAGGCAGGGACCATCCCAACATTTAAGAAAAAGTTAGACTGATACATGAATAGGACAGGTTTGGTGGTATGGACCAAAAGCAGGTAGCGTAGCTGGGACATGTTGGCGGGTGTGGGCAAGTTGCGCCGAAGGGCCTGTTTTCACACTGTATCACTCTATGACTACATTATACCTCCACCATGCATGAATGCTTCAAAATCGAGTGATCGAGTTTTATTGCCATATACTCAAGCATAGAAACTTAGAAAATAGGTGCAGGAATAGGCCATCGGCCCTTCGAGCCAGCACTGCCATTCAATATGATCATGGCTATTCATCTAAAATCAGTACCTCTTTCCTGTTTTTTACCCATATCCCTTGATGTCGGTAGCCCCAAGAACTAAATGTAACTCTCTCTTGAAAACATCCAGTGAATTGGCCTGCACTGCCTTCTGTGGCAGAGAATTCCACAGATTCACAACTCTCTGCGTGAAGAAAGTTTGTTCTCATCTCAGTCCTAACTGGCCCCCCTTTATTCTTAAACTGTGACCCCTGGTTCTGAACTCCCCCAACATTGGGAACATTTTTCCTGCAGATTTTCCCAAGTGAAAATCTAGCAGGCAAGCAGGATGCTTTCACCAACCACCCCCATTTGAAGTCCACTATCTTCCACCGTTTCTACCCAGTGCTTGGTACTTACTTCCAGCAGCCACTGGTTGTCCTCCAGGATGCACCGAGCCGCAGCCTGTTCCATGCCGGTCACCTGGGCGAATTCGGCACAGAGACTTTCACGGCAGCGGCGCAATAATTCGACGCCTCCGACGGCCCGGGATTCTTGCACTGAGGCTGCTCCATGGCTGGAGCTGCAGTGTGCGACTCGCCAGCCCGGCAAACACTCGCCAGCCCCGCTCCCCGTCCGCATCTGTACCCGCCACTGCTTCTGCTTGTCCCCGCGGCCCATGCAGTTGATATGAGTTTTGACATTTTCGTTGATTGAAGAATTTCTCACAACACAGCGAGATAAATTTGTGATCAGCGTGGAAATTTGGTGAAATGCGTGATTCTCACGCTCAATGCATGGGAGTTGGCAGCCCTGCCTCTCTATCCCCCTCTCTCTCTCCCCCACTCTCTCTCTCCCTCTCTCTCTCTCCCCTCTCTCCCCTCTCTCTGTCCCCCTCTCTCCCTCCCCTCTCTCTCCCCTCTCTCTCTCTCTCCCCTTCTCTTCTGCTCTCTCTCCTCTCAACCCCCCTCTCTCTCCCCCTCTATCTCTCCCCTCCCCCTCTCTCTCTCCTCTCTCCCTCCCTGTCTCTCCTCTCACCCCCTCTCGTCCCCTGTCTCCCCCTCTCACTCTCTCCCCTTTCCTCTCTCTTCTCTCTCCCCCCTCTCTCTCCTTTCTTCCCCTCTCTCTCCCCCCCTCTCTCTCTCTTCCCTCTCTCTCCCTCCCACCTCACTCTCCCCCCTCTCTCTTCTCCCCTCTCTCCTCTCTATCTCCCCCCTCTCCCCTCTCTCCCTCTCTCTCCCCTCTCTTTCCCTTAACTCTCTCCCCCCCTCTTTCCCCTAACTCTCACCCCACTCTTTCCCCCAACTCTCTCTCCCCTCTCTCTCTCCCCCTCTTTCTTCTCTCTCTCACCCTCTTCTCTCTCTCCCCCTCTCTTTCTCCCCTCTCTCTCTTTCTCCCTCCCTCTCTATCTCCCCCTCTCGCTCCCTCTCCCTCTCCACACACTCTCCTCTCTCTCTATCACCTCTCTCTCTGTCTCTCCTCTCACTCTCTCTTCTCCCTCTCTCTCTCTCATCTCTCTCTCCTCCTCTCTCCTCCTCTCTCTCCCTCTCTCTCCCCCATTTCTCCCTCCCACCTCACTCTCCCCCTGGTTCACTCTCCTTTCTCTCTTTCTCCTCTGTCTCTATCTCCTCTTTCTCTTTGCCCCCCCCATCTCTCTCTCTTTCCCCCGTTTCTCTTTCCCCCTCTCTCTTTTACCACCCCTCTCTCTTCCCCCTCTCTCTCCCATTCTCTCCTACCCTCTCCTCCCTCTCCACCCCCTCTCTCTCTCTTCCCTCTCTCTCCCCTACCTCTCTCTCCCCCCTCTCCCTCTTCTCTCTCTCCATTCACTCCCCCTCTGTCTCTTCCCTCTCTCTCCTCTCACCCCCTCTCTCTGTACCCCTGTCTCCCTGTCTCCTTCCCCTCTCTCTCTCTCCACCTCCCTTTGAGAGTCTGTCCCTTCGGCACAGAGACTCTCGCGGCAGCGGCGCAACGCTTCTGACGCCCCCGACGGCACTGGGGCTGATCCATGGCCGGAGCTGCAGCGAGCGACTCGCCAGCCCCGCAAACACTCGACAGCCCCGCAAACACTCGACAGCCCCAGCAAACACTCGTCAGTCCCAGGCTCCCCGCATCTGTTCCCGCCGCTGGTTCTGCTCCCATCCCTCCCTCAGCCCCGGCTCTCCAACACTCGCGGACCATGCAGTTTATCCGAGTTTTGACATTTTCGTTGATCACAGAATGTCTCACCACAGAGCGTGACAAATTTCTGATCAGCATGAGGGCGTGAGAGATTGCTTGAGAGCTGGCAGCCCTGAAGTTGTCAAAAATTGCAGCAGGATCTTGATCGGTTGGCCAGGTGGGCTGAGGAATGGTTGATGGAATTTAATACAGAGAAATGCAAGATTTTACCATTTTTGAAGTCTAACATGGGCAGGCCCAATACAGTGAATGGGAAGGCTCTGGGGAGTGTTGTAGAGCAGAGGGACCTAGGAGTGCAGGTACATAGTTCCCTGAAAATGGCATCACAGGTAGATAGGGTGGTCAAAAAGACTACCGGCACATTACCCTTTATCAGTCAAGAGTATTGAGTACTGATGTTGGGAGGTTAAAAACAGTACCACACAACAGGTCAGGCAATATCTGTGGAAGGATAAGTTGAGTTATATTTGCTGTTGTACTTCTGGATTTGATGCCTCCAATGCACATCAGTAACTACGGGGCATACCTACACTTACTCGTAATTCAATCATTTACAGGACCAATACAAAACGGGATTTGGAGATAGCAGACTTTTGAAGAGATAGTAAATATCATGGGCTCAGAATGATTTAAGACTGCACCCTGCAAAAAATATCGTCTTGCCTACCATACTGGTGGGTGTAGAATAGGTTGATAATAATCTCCCTATGTAGCAAAAACCATGCCCATCACTAAAATAGATGTAGTTAGAGGTAACAGAGGAATCAGCAACAACATCGAGTTTTGTACCCCAAAGGCACTGCTTTGGGGTGCAAATGATATCCAGCATTACTTTGATAACTGAAACCATGTTAATAGGACTGTCAGCCCTGTAACTTATTTTCCTATCTTCACGAATGGCTGCATTACATTTTGACTTTTCCATTCTATTTGGGAATAAAGGAAATATTGACAGCTAGTGCATTCATTTCCCCCTGCAGCCATCTTTTTTTTAGAGATTTTAGACATGGCAGTCAACTCAAATGAGATATTTTTGCCTTTTAGTCCTGTTATTTTAAACCAAGTGTTTTCTTGATATTGAAGACAAAGTTTAGTTTAGTTTAGAGATACAGCATGGAAACAGCCCTTCAGTCCATCATCCACACCAACCATCAATCATCAATTCACACTAGTTCTACGTTATTTCATTTTCCCATCCACTCCTTACATGTTAGTGGTAATTTTTACAAAGGCCACCTAACCTACAAACCCACACGTCTTTTGGATGTGGGAGGAAACCAGAGCACCCAGAGAAAATCCAGGCTGTCACAGGGAGAACATGCAAACTCCGCACAGATGGCACCCAAGGTCAGGATCGAACTTTGTAGGTTATTTGAAACTGGAGAATTCAATATTCATGCCGTCAGGTTTTACACTATTTTGACACAATGTGAGACATTGTTCCCCTACTTTGCATTTGGTCTCACCTTGGCAGTGGGGGAGTCCAAGAACATATAAATGTGAAGAGGAACTAACATAATTTGCAACCAGTTCTATATGACCATGGTAGACAGCGCACAGGTGCTCGGCAAAGCAGTCACATAGTCTGCGCTTGGCATCAACAGTGGAGACCACACCGAGAGAATAGAATGTTGCAGACAAGGGTGGAGGAGGTGCACATGAATCTCCACCACACTTGGAATGGCTGTTTAAATCTCTGAATGGAGATGAGGGAGGAGGTGTAGCAACAAGTATTGTTCCTCCGATGGTTGCAGAGGAAAGTGCTTCGGGATGGAGAGGAATGAGCAAACTAGGGTCTCACCAGAGAGTGTTCCCTGAAGAAAGCTGAAAGGATGAGAAGAAGAGGTGATGAGATCACATTGCAGCTGACAGAAATGACTAGGAACAAGGGAACACTACTTCTGTCTGGGGGAGGTGGGGGATGAGAGCAGAAGAATGGGAAATGGAGGAGATGTAGGGGAGGATTTCATCAACCACAGAATTAGAATTAGAATTTCCTTTATTGTCATTCAGACCTTACGGTCTGAACGAAATTTCGTGCCTGCAGTCATACATACAACAATACAATAATAAACAACAATAAACACAAATTAACATCCACCACAGTGAGTCCTCCAAGCACCTCCTCACTGTGGTGGAGGCAAAAATCTTAGGGCTGCAGTCTCTTCCCTCCTCTTCTCCCTCTGCGCTGAGGCGATACCCCACAGGGCGATGGTACAAACAGTCCCGCGGCTCACCGAACCCCGCAAACGGGCCGGCTCAAACACCGCGGCCCGGTGTAGAGTGGAAACCATGTTTTCTGAAAAAGGAGAACTTTTCAGATGTCCTGAGCGGAAAAACCCATTTCAAAAAACAGATATAGTGGAGATGGGGCAACAAGAGGAGTATCCTGTTACAGTAACATTAGCAACACTAGTGAATAATTGGTTAATTATCAGTTAGAAGGAGGGATGTTCTGTTGTGAGGTCTGTGGAAAATAGAGAAGAACAGAAAGCCACAATGAAGGAAAATGTATTTAATAAAACAAATGAAAGAGCAATGAGTGGAAAATAAATCTCTAAAACCCCTGTCTCACGGTGCAAGTCCACCCACGAGTGATCCCGAGTTAAAAACAAATCAAACTTGTGGTAATCACGTAGAATTAACGTAGCGGGAACGTCGGAACTCGTGGATGTAACTTAGCGACTCGTAACGCTAACGGCAGGTACTCGGGAAACTTGTTAACTCGTGAAAAATTTTCAACATGTTGAAAGATTTCCACGAGTCAAATTTACTGTTGAAGGAAAAATGTGAAACTTTTAAACTCGTTGTAATACCGTAGTAGCCCGTGGGTTTACCGTAGTGACTCGTGAGTAACTCGTGGGTTTGGCCTGGGTGCTAGAAGTGAAATGGTGAAGATTAGTCAGACTTTAATGGAAAGATTTGCAGTGATCTAACAAATCATTTTCAGTGAGTAACGCCTTTCAATGATTGATGCCAGACCTTGAACAAATGCAGTTCAAATGGACACTCGTTGCCTTAGCACAGCATGGCCTTTAGTATTACTAACTCCAGGGGAAGGGCACGGATAAGTTTTAGTGATGCAGCTCAATCAAACCAAACATTCAATGCAGGACAATGTTGAGTTGATGCAGCTTCATTGAGTTGTCCTGGTTTTCTTTGGAAAGCGAGTTAAGCCTTTCACAGATGCAATCTTAATGTGGTTCATCTCAAGTTAAAGAGGCAAATGCAACAAGTGTGAGCAATTTTGGAAGGATTGTTTCTTGAAACAAACTGCTCTAAAAATTTGAAGGAAGGAATTGCAGATACTAGTTTAAACCAAAGACAGACACAAAATGATGGACTAACTCAGCTGGTCAGGCAGCATCTCTGGAGAAAAGAAATAGGTGATGTTTCGGGTCGAGATCGTTCTTTAGGCTGGGTCTTAGCCTGAAGAAGGGTCCCGTTCCGAAACGTCGCCTACTCCTTTTCTCAAGAGATGTTGCCTGGCCCGTGGAGTTACGCGAGCATTTTGTGTCTATCCTTGGTTTAAACTAACATCTGCAATTCCTTCCTTCCAAACTTCCTTCCTTCAAACGTCACCGATTCCTTTTATCCAGAATTGTTGCGTGACCCGTTGAGTTAACTCAGCAGCTGGACAGAGAGAAAAAAGTGAGTAAAAAAAGGTGAGTGAATGCATTCCTGTTTGAATAAGTGTAGGAAGGAACTGCAGATGGTGGTTTACACCGAAGACAGGCACAAAAAGCTGGAGTAGCTCAGCGGGTCATGCAGCATCGAGGAAAAAAAGTCTCGACCCGAAGCGTCGCCTATTCCTTTTCTCCGGAGATGCCGTCAGACCCGGAGCTTTTTGTGTCCATCTCTTGTTTGAATAAGATTATTTGAAAATGAAATGATCCACACCCACTCTCAAAAATAAATTCCCTTTATGTGAAAAATAAACCAATTGCAAAACATTG
Organism: Amblyraja radiata; assembly: GCF_010909765.2. Classification (NCBI taxonomy): domain Eukaryota; kingdom Metazoa; phylum Chordata; class Chondrichthyes; order Rajiformes; family Rajidae; genus Amblyraja; species Amblyraja radiata. Next base: position 57,804,443 of record NC_045961.1, read on the forward strand.
CCAACACGACGGGAAATATCCTTTGGGGTCATTCGCTACCATCCGCAGTCACAGATAAAACAGTACAGGATATGATAACGTGGCCAATGATACAGGTGTGAGGCGAGATCCCCGAAATACAGTCTGCCGAGCAATGAATAAACAGGGGTGAGAAATGTACTAACCGTCAGCCTATATATATAAAAATCCCAAAACTCGGGTTCAGTGAGTTTAAAACAGTACATTAGGCATGAAACCTTTACAAATAGCGAAGCTTCGCGTATGACAGCGCACACACCTGATGAAAATGTCCCAAAGGGCGGAAACAGGCCCTTCGGCCCACTGAGCCAGCCGTCAAACGCTCATTCACCTCAAACTCATATCTGCCCGCATTCACATCAATTTCCCACCTGAGCCCCATTCGACCACTCAGCGACACATCGAGGGAAGGTGACAGTCCTTCAGGTAGACAGCCAAGAAGAACTTCATATCTACACTCAGATGGACTGGCAGATGGAGTAGATAGGAGTTGGGGAAATAGTGGAAAAGCCCAAGAGAAATAGAGGGAAAGGGATTTAGAAAAGACAGGTGCTGGAATCCTGAAACGCATGTCAAAACATTTAAACGGTATAAACACATAGCAAATAGGTGCAGGAGTGGGCCATTCGTCCCTTTGAGCCAGCATTGCCATTCAATGTGATCATGGCTGATCATCCAAAATCAGTACCTCGTTTCTGCTTTCTCCCCATATCCCTTGATTCCGTAACCCTAAGAAATTTAAACATGGGAGGCCTTTTATAGTGAAAAAAAAACTGCATGACATAATTTTTACCATGTGATGATTTTTCCACACATCGGTAGTAGATGTTGGCTCAAGAGTAACTCGGGAGAGGAACCTGGTACATCGCAGAAATGAGAAGTAAACGGCAAACTTAGACATATACATGGGAACTCGTTTAAACTCGTGAACATAAACTTGGAATTTCGTAGACAACCACGAGTTTGATCTTTTCTTTCACTCGTGGGTGGAGTCGCACCGTGAGACAGGGCTACCAGTCTTTACTTTAGAGATACAACGTGCAAACAGACCCTTCTATGCAACAAGCCAAACCTGACAGCGATAACCCTGTACACTATCCTACACACTAGGGACAATTTATAATTTACAGAAACCAATTAACCTACAAACCTGTACGTCTTTGGAGTGTGGGATGAAACTAGGACACTTGGAGAAAACCCATGCAGTCACAGGGAGAATGTACAAACTCGGTGCAGACAGCACCAGTCAGAATTAAACATGGGTATCTGGCGCTATAAGGTAGCCACTCTACCAGGGCACCACTGTGCCGCCCTCAGTCTTAGAAAGACAAACTAATTAAAAGCACCAGGAAAAAAAATCTTTGATCATGACACTGTAGATGAAAATAGTAAGATTAAACGAGAACTTACCAGTTTGAAGTTTGATCTGTATTTTATGATGAGTTACGATGAGGGATTACGTGAAGAACCCGCTCAGTGCGCAGGCGCGGCATACTTCCAAGCAGCGGTGTGGAATCACAGATAGACACAGTTATTTTGAAGTAAACATAGTAAAGATAAGGAGACATCAATTTATTAGTTTGATCCATATAATGAGGGTGGGAGCAGAGGGCACGTAATCCCTCATCGTAACTCCTCATAAAATACAGATCAAACTTCAAACTGGTAAGTTCTCGTTTAATCTTACTATTTTACTTCGGAGTCACGTGAGTGACTACGTGAAGATTTCAAAGCTCTGTGATTTCAAACCGTGTAACAGTTTCATTTCACTCACTGCCGAAGTTCTTGAGGGAGGAAGTGTTATCGTAATGAACCAATGAGTCTATTTGTAGAAAAACACAATGGTATTTTTTAAACAATAACAACAAAGAATTAAGTTGCTCCCCTGGGCTTAAATTAAATATTTGCAGTTCGTAAATCTTTACTGCAAATAAACCAGGTTTTGCCAACGGCTTATTATAAAATTTCTGAACGGTCTTTTCCCTTCCCACCATCCTGCTGTAGCCAGGATGTGGTGTATAGGCATGTCCATTCTTTAGCCGTCGACATGGATGCTGCCCTGGTGGAATAAAATTTGTACATGTTAGTGTTTATCCCAGCAGTTTCTAGCACCTGCTTGAGCCATCTCGCAATGGTTTGGCTCGTACCCCACCATAAGGTTTTTGTGACTGACCCACAAGGCTTTTCATCTCCCTCGAATATTCTGGTTGTGTCTATGTAGGATAGTAGGTAGGTCATGGCACATAACCGTGGTTCTGGTGGGTAAGCCACGACTGGATTAGGTGTTCCTGGTCTGCTCTGTTTGACCAGTCGCTGGATAACGACAGATCTGGTCTGGAGCTGTGATCATGTTGTCCAGTCGCAATAGGTGTAGTGACTGGACCCTCTGAGCGGATACAAGTGCCATCAACCTAAGCGTCTTTAGTGTAGCTTGCTCGAGGCCGGGGGATCTGGCTGGTGGCCATTCCCTGAGATATGTCAGGACCACACTGATATCCCAAATATGGGTATACCTGGGCTTAGGGCTTGATATTGTAAATGCCCTTCATCAGTTTTACCACCAGTGGATGGGATCCCATCGCCTGTTGTCCTGCCGCTGGTTTGAGATAAGCAGAAAGAGCACTCTGCGCTGTGTTGATGGCACTGTAGCTGATCCCTACATCGTGGTGTAGATGGCCAGGAACTCCAGTATGTTGGTGGCTGTAGCTGTTGCGTATGTTGTCCATGTTTCCTGGCAGTACTTCTCCCTTTTTTGATGCTGGTTAAGTACTGCCTCTTGGTGGATGTTCGAAGGGATGCCGACATGGTGGTGATGGTTTGTTTGGACAATCCCAGTTCCAGGTAAGGTCTGTTCAAACTTGCAACCCTGGCGTTTAATTTTCTCATGGCATGGGTGTTTAGCTTACCTGGTAGGTAAGTAGCTGATAGCCAAATATGTCTTTCGACATACCATTGCCAAATCATGTTGACCAATTTGTCGCATGATAATGATTTTATGCCACCCATATGGTTAATATAAGCCATCACCGTAGTATTTATCAATTTGTAACCGAACATGCAAGTGCTGCATATTAGATACATATGCTTTTAAACCATAAAAGGCGCCCAACATCTCTACATAGTTAATGCCCAGTGTAAGTAGTAATGATGACTCTAGTTTAGTCCATCTACCATTTGTGCTGGATATGGAGTTAGTCGCTCCCCAGCCTTGAGCACTGGCATCTGTTTGAATAACTAAAGTAGGGTTAGTGATAAAGATAGGGCTGAAACTATGCCAAACGTTTTCTGCCCACCACTGTAGCTCTGATATTGCTTCAGTGGGTAAGTTCATGACACGATCATAGTGACCTGTATGTCGTTTTATTTTATTTTTTTTATTTATTTATTTATTTTTTTTGATAGTGCAAAGGTCCGAATTGTGTAGCCGGAAATGCTGCTACCATTTCCCCAATTACTCTTGCTACTTGTCGAATAGTTGGTCGCTCGTTGACCATTAATTTGTTGCATGATTGTGCTAATTCAACCATTTTTGCCTTTGGCAAGGTAACAGTCATATGGACTGAGTTAATTGTGAAGCCCAGGTAGTCCATGATAGTGGATGGCTTCAACTTAGATTTATCTGGATGTAGGACGAACCCGAGTTTCGAGGAGCTGTTTTGTAGCTGATACTGCTGCCACAGCCAATTCCATCGTTTTCCCTACTATGAGAATATCCTCCAGATATGCCATGACAATATGTTTTTGTTTTCTTAGTATTGCCATGGCTGGGTTCAATATTTTGGTGAATAATCTTGGGCTGAAGTTCGCCCATAGAGCAATGCTTTGTACCATCCAGATAAATTTTAGTTATCTGCGATGATCCTTGTATATGGGTACTAGATAGTAAGCATCTTTAAGATAAATGCTTGCCATGAAGTGTCCTTTGGAATTCAGTTGTTTGGCAGTAACATATGTCTCCATTTTGAAATGTATATACTTAACAAATTTGTTTAGTGATGTTAAGTCAATGATGATGCGACAGACACCATCTTTTTTGGTTTTAGTGAATATATTCGATACAATTTCCAAAGGTTCATGTTTGGTCTTTTTGATGACCCCCTTTGTGATAAGTCTCACCAGTTCAGCTTGTCCCTCACGTTTCTCTTTGACGGAGGGAGAAATACCCTTTGGGGCCATTGTTGAACTGGCGGCGTTTTTTCTGACATGAATTGTATTTTATATCCTGTAATGTTGTTGAGTATATACTTGTCACTCGTGACCATACCCCATGCTTCTTTAAACAAGTGTAATCTCCCCCCTGTTAATAAAGCACCCTTATTCTCTATATGCTGGTAGGGACCAGACCCACCTACCTCCATGGTTATTGGCGATTCTGTTTCTTCATTTTCCTGAAGATTTTGTTCTGACGTGCTGGCGATGTTGGGGGGAGGCGCATTTTCCAGAGGGTCCGCTGCGGGCCCTGATCTGAAAGATCTTTGGGGATAATGTGCGGACCCCAAGCGTTCACCAGTCCCATATTGCGGACGTCGACTGGTGGATGCCGTGGGGTGCTGCCACTTGGGTATCGGAGGTCTTGGTTTGCTCGTCCCGGGGCCTGCCCTCATTAGGCCGAAGGTTTTTGATGCTTCCTGCATCTCCTTCAGTTGTTATTGAAATCTTTCCCAAATGGCAGCGCGTCCGTCTCCGCAGCTGGGGCTTTACACAAGCCAGCAAATTTGGGATTGAGGGCAGGTCTTATGTTTCCCTCCGGCGATTGTTGATCTCAAATTGTGTGGTACACATTAATGCCAGCACATCCTGCTGGCAGGTATCCATCTCCGTGGTCTCCACGGAACGAGCAAAGGCTGTGATGGCTGACGTCAGGAGCCTTAGGATCCGCTGTAGCTTGAGTTCTTGGGTCTGGATGTGTGATCCACATGCCCCCAGATTTGGATGTTGACACTTTTTACTTTGAGGGCCTCACCGTTTTCTGGTGCTGTGTTGTTTCAGCACCTCAGCGAGCACCTTTTCCAGTAATGGTTGATGCTGGCCGTCATTCTTGGTTCCAGCGGTGCTCCAGCCCGTGGGGTTGCTACAAGCGGTCCATCACACCCAACAGCTCTTCATGTTCCTGCACCCCTGGCATACTCCCGAATTCGACCGCCTGCCCCTGTTCCAGACCAGCCCAGCCCTGGTCACCAATGCTAGCCTCCAGTAATGAGGGAGCAAAGGGCAGTGCATGAGGCACTGTGGAGGGGGTGCCTGACCTCCCTCCGCGAGAGCGCTCTTTCTGCGCATCTCGCTGGAGCTGCTCCAATTGCTGTTGGATGCAGCTCAGGCGGCTGTCTCGCCTCCATTTAGGTGGAGACATGTCCCCGTCCGACGAATCAGACGCCACCGGCCGGATGCCTGTTCGGATGGCTAGACATCCAGCCCGCAGTTCAGGCACTAGCGGGACTGGGCTCGGCGCGGTGATGGGGATAGCGGGGCACCCGGTTATTGTTCCTACCGCCTGTTGCTGCCCCCCCTGCAATGGAACGCTCCTCCGCTGGAGTCGAGCGGGGGACAGGTTCTTCTGGAGCTTTTGTGCCTTGTGTAGCGAGAGCGCCCCTCAAGCAGCGCGTCTCGCAGGCACTGCTCCGTGAGCCGCTCCAGCGGCTCAGGCGGCTCTCTCTCCCCCCGTGCGGGTGGAGAGACGTCCCGTCCGACATCGGGAACACCTGCCGGATGCCTCTCGAGTGGCTATGCGTCCAGCCCGCTGCTTCAGGTACTAGCGGGCTGGCCTCGGCACGGTGTCGGGGAATTACGGAACACCGGGTCGCTCCTACCGCCCGTTGCTGCCCCCCTCCCCGACGGGAAAACGGGGGACAGTTTTGTTCCAGAGCCTTTTTCTCTGCCTGTAAAAACACAAGCAGAAAAAGGCTCACCTGTAAAAGAAAACCCGACCTCAGGGTACTCACCTGACGGTCCGGTTCATGCTGTAACGAGAGTGCCTAGCTCCCGTTGCAAGCCGCTGTTGCACTGCTGGCGTAATGCCGCGCCTGCGCACTGAGCGGGTTCTTCACGTAGTCACTCACGTGACTCCGAAGTAAAATTGGCACATCAAAATTGCTGCAGTGCAACTGAAACTTTCTTTAATCTGCATATAAACAGAGTTTGGTTTAATTTGTATAATTTTAATTATTGAAGGAACATGTAACGTGAACAGAATACATAATTAACATGGCATAAAGTGTACGATTCAGCGCAAAAGTAGGGTTTCTTTACATGGACGGAGAACACAACTATATTTGCTGTGCAAAGAGTGAAAGACTTGTATTCCAATAAAGCACTTATCATTTAAACCATAACAAGTTGTGCATGATGAGAATCTGTCCTCTTGAGCTTTATACCTGAGCACATAAATAACTATAAACTTCCATTCATTGAATTATTTTCTGTATTTATTTAAGATTGAAAGATATATTTAGAAAAATGCATGGAAAATAAAACAGATCGACTATGTGAGCCTGAAGCACAGCAATTACTGTGACAGACAACTTTTCAAGAACTGAATGAATCAATCTTACTGTAACATTTATTCCAAACATTCACTGCATCGCATATTTCTGAAAGTGGGAATTTTTAAGTTCAGCAGGCCCTTCAATGCCTTCTCAGTGCTTTTCTACTTTTTTAACATAAACTCAAACTTTCAACCCTCTTAGTATATGTAGAAATTATAAATGAAAGTGCTTCTACAAAAAAATCTGATTCTGAAAAGTCAGCAAAGGGAACTAAGTAAAACCTGATTGCCAGGAATGTAAACCACACTCCATAGGACAGGCTCACTATATTAAATATTACGTTAGTTTTTTTTTCCAAAATCAAATGATCTGATTGTTTTACTGTTGTTGGAACTATTAGTGCACACCAAATAAGCAGTATCACCTCAGAAAATTCCAATCCCTTTATTTTTGGCATGTTAAAATAGGATTTGTACATAATTTAATTTACTTTACATTTCAATTCTGCTCAGCGACATGGCTGCTAATTACATTCTCCTGGGCTACAGCCTCAGTCCTCAGGTAGGGTTTCAACGCAAATTGATAACTCCTCTCTCCCTCCCTCCCCCACCCCCACAGACACTGCTCAACCCACTGAGTTCCTCCAGCAGATTGTTTATTGTTCCAGATTCCAACATTGCAGTCTCTTGGATCTCTTGGATTGCATACCTCAATCACTAAACCTTTAGGGCAGTGGAGCTGCTATTTTTCCGTCATTCTGCATTAAACATGACACTGTAGTCGCAGCACTGAAGTTGATTTTAACTGCCCTCTGAAATTGTCATTAGGCTTTATTACAACTGCTATGTCCAACAGGAAAAAGGATAAAACCAGTGGGACTAATTGTCACTGGCCGAGGCATTGAATTCTGACAAAATAAAATCACCCCAAATATTCCTCATAAACATTGGGGGACTGAGGTATACTGTAAATTGAGAAAAAAGTTCCATAGGCCAATGAAGCAACAGCCTGACAACATCACAGAATTAAACCTTACAATGTGACAAACTCCTCCACAACATCCTTTGGTAAATCTAATCTCACTAATCTAATAGGACAGACCTACCAGAGGTGGTGGTACAAGAGCATATAAGTAGGACAGCATTGCCTGGGTAGTTCTCAACTTCAGCCAAGACCCATGAAGTATCATGGTATCAGGATTAACCAAGACCCATGAAGTATCATGGTGTGAGGATCAACCAGGGGCACGGGTAATCTCCTCTTCATCTCTTGCCATTCTTTGTTAAAACAATTTTTAGAAGCCACTGAAATGACCAGACCACAGAATGTCCAACAACTTCCAGGTTACCTTTTAAATTGTACATATCTCTGTTAGAGATATATTACCTTTCCCCCTTTACCACTGGATCTAAAAGCTGAAAATCCATGACCAATTGCTTTAGTTTAATTTTAGATTAAAGATACAGGTTGGAAACAAGCCCTTAGGCTCATTGAATCGCGTTTACCAGCGATCCCCGTACACTAGTTCTAGCCTACTCATGAGGGACAATTTACATAAGCCAATTATCCTCCAAACCTGCATATTTTTAGAATGTGGGAGGAATCAGGTGCATCCAGGGAAAACTCTCACGCTCACAGGGAGAAGGGACAAACTCCGTACAGAGAGCACCTGTAGTCGGGATTGAACTGGCGTCTCTGGCGCTGTCAGGCAACAATTCAACTGCGCTGTCCCAATGTGGGAAAAGGACAGCAGTGATTCAAGAAGGTCACACCTCACCACCTTCTCAAGGCCAATTAGAAATCCAATAAATGCTGACCTTGCAGACGAAGCTCACATATGGATGATTTTGTTTTAAATGGGGAATCTAGAAACACTGATCCATTTAGAACATAAAACACAGAACAGCACAGGAACAGGCACTTTGACCCACAATGTCTTTGCTAAATATGATGCCAACACAAAATAATCTCTGCTTGCACATGATGCATATCCCTCCATTACCAGCATATGCATGTGCCTATCTAAAAGCCTCTTAAATGCCATAGGCTGTGGGCCGAGCATCGAAAATGTGTCTAGAATTTAACTTTTGTTAGCCATGTCTGGGAACTACTTGAAATTTTGCACAGATTTAGATAAAACGTAATTGAGAAGGAAGTCATAACTTGTCAGTGCCAAAAGTTGCACATTACTTAGTTAAGCTAATTAGAAAAGGAGATCGAAAAAGTAAGCGCCATCTAGTGTTCAATACTCATATTATTCCATGGGGAGTCTAATTCTGTGCTGCTGTCTATTTAAACCATATATTATTATGCCACATATCCATATTACTAAATCTCTGTTCCTGACCGCTTTTGGCCTTCTGTGCTGCGATTTCCGAGAGAACGCCGCCACCTATGGCTGTCATTTTAGGCCACCTTGCTCAGAGCCCCCCTCCGCCGCATGTGTGCCGAGGATTTTTCCCGTCGATGAAAAATGACAGAGATATTAATGTTTTTACACAATTCCCCATTCTCTCTGCTGCCCCGGCTGGAGGGAGGGGGAGGGACTATAAAACCAGGAAGTGGTGTGCCTCAATCAGTCTCTGAAAATGGTGTGCCTCAATCAGTCCCTGCAAGTGGTGTGCCTCAATCACTCTGCAACATGGAGGGCACTCTGAGCTCTGAATGACACTGAACAAATTTCTTCACACCTGTGAGTAAGTACCCTTAATGTGGTTTGAAAATAAAATATGGTTAGTTTGAAATGAAAAAGCACTGCCTGCAAATGGTTGTTTGGGGGGTTTGGGTTCCTCTCTCTCCCCACCACTCTCTCTCCCTATACCTCTCTTTCTCTCTCCCCCCCCCCCCCCGTCTCTTTCCCTTCTCTCTCTCTCTCTCTCTCTCCCCCTCCTCTCTCCCCATCCCCCCTCTCCTCTCCCCATCCCCCCTCTCCTCTCCTCCCCCCCCTATCCTCCCACCCTCTCCTCTCCCCCCTCCTCCTCTCCCCCCCCCTCTCCTCACATCTCTCCTCACCTCTCTCCCACCTCTCCTCTCCCCCCCTCTCCTCTCCCCCTCTCCTCTCCTCCCTCTCCTCTCCTCTCCCCCCCTCTCTCTCCCCTCTTTTTCTCCCCCTCCTCCCCTCCATCCCCTCCCCCGTCCCTCCCCTAAACTCCCCTCCCCTCCCCTCCACACACCCCTACCCCCTTCCCTCCACCCTCCCTGCTCCCCACCTCTCCTCCTCCCCTCACCTCACCCCCTCTCAGCACACCCCCTCTCTCCCCTTCTCTCCCCCCTCCCCCTCTCTCCTCCCTCCTTCCCCCCCCCTCTCTCTCTCTCCCCTCTTTTTCTCCCCCTCCTCCCCTCCATCCCCTCCCCCACCGTCCCTCCCCTAAACCCCCCTCCCCTCCACACACCCCTACCCCCTTCCCTCCACCCCCCCTCCCCCTCCCTGCTCCCCACCTCTCCCCCTCCCCTCACCTCACCCCCCTCTCAGGACACCCTCTCTCTCCCTCTCTCTCTCCCTCTGTCCCTCTCTCCCCCCTCTCTCCTCCCCACCTCTCTGCTCCCCCTCTCCCCCCCTCACTCTTTCCCCTCCATCCCCTCCCTCCCCTAAACCCCCTCCCCTCCACACCCCCTACCCGCTTCCCTTCACCCCCTCCCCTCTCTCCCCCCCTCTCTCCCCCCTCTCTCCTCCCCCTCTCTCCACCCTCCTCTCTCTCTCCCCCTGTCTCTCTCTCCCCTCCTTCCCTCCCTCCCCTCCACACCCCCTACTCTCTTCCTTCCACCCTCCCCTCCCTGCTCCCCACCCTCTCAGCACCCCCTCTCTCTCCCCCTAACTTTCACCCTCTCTCTCTCCTCCCCTCCTCCCCCACCTTTCCCCCCTCACCCACCCTTCCTCTTCTCCTCCTCTCCACCCCCCTCTCACTCTTGCCCCTCACTCTGTGTTTCTCTCTCTCTCTCTCTCTCTCTCTCTCTCTCTCTCTCTCTCTGTCTCTGCCCCTTCTCTATCTGCCCTCACTCTCTACCCCCGCCCCCGCCCCCCCCTCTCTAGATGTGACTGCAAGTTGGAGGCTATGCGTCAGTAGATAGGGTGGTTATGGGGTAAAAGGAGCAATTTAATAATATTAATATAATATCAAGGGGGGTAATTAGCGTGTGTGGGGGGGGTAGTTATTGTGTGTGACGCTGTATGCCGCCTCCACCCCCACAACCGCACGTTGGGGGACCAGACCCAACGGGTCTGCACTTGGTCTAGTAAATATATATATCTATATTACTAAGTCTGTTCTTGACCGGTTTTGGCCATCTGTGCTGCAATTTCTGAGAGAACGCCGCCACCTACGGCCGTCATTTTTGGCCACCTTGCTCAGAGCCCCCCTCCGCCGTATGTGTGCCGAGGATTTTTCCCGTCGATGAAAAATTACGGAGATATTAATGATTTTACAAAATTCCCCATTCTCTCTGCTGCCCCTGCTGGCGGCAGGGGGGAGGGACTAGTGGCAGCGGGGAGGGACTATAAAACCAGGAAGTGGTGTGCCTCAATCAGAGTCTGCAAGCTGGAGGAAGGCAGAGGGTCACGTTTCTCTGAGCTGTGAATAACACTGACACATGTCTACTCAAATGTAAGTGTCCTTAGTGGTTCTAAAACGTTTGCAGAATGTGTCTATTGGTTCTAAAATGTTTGCAAAAAGTGTTTATTGGTTCTAAAATGTTTGCAAAAAGTGTCTCTTTTGGTTCTACACTGCTTGCAGAATGTGTCTTTTTTGGTTCTAAAATGTTTTTTAGGTTCTCCCCCCTTTCCTCTCCCCCCCCTCTCCTCTCCCCCCCCCCCCCCTCTCCTCTCCCCCTCCTCACCTCTCCCCCCCCTCACCTCTCCCCCCCTCTCCTCTCCCCCCTCTCCTCTACCCTCCTCTCCCCTCCTCTCCCCACCTCCCCCCTTCTCCCCCCCCTCTCCTCTCTCCCCCCTCTCCTCCCCCCTCTCCTCTCCCCTCTCCTCTCCCCCTCTCCCCCCCCTCTCCTCCCCCCCTCTCAACTCCCCCCTTTCCTCTCCCCCCCTCTCCTCTCCCCCCTCTCCTCTCCCCCCTCTCCTCTCCCCCCCTCTCCTCTCCCCCCTCTCCTCTCCTCTCCCCCTCTCTCTCTCTCCTCTTTTTCTCCCCCACCATTCCTCCCCTAAACCCCCTCCCCTCCACACACCCCTACCCCCTTCCCTCCACCCTCCCTCCCCCGCTCTGCTCCCCACCTCTCCCCCTCCCCTCTCAGTACACCCTCTCCTCTCCCCCCCCTCTCCTCTCCCCCCCTCTCCTTCCCCCCCTCTCCTTCCCCCCCTCTCCTCTCCCCCCTCTCCTCTCCTCTCCCCCCTCTCCTCTCCTCTCCCCCCTCTCCTCTCCTCTCCCCCTCTCCTCTCCTCTCCCCCTCTCTCTCCCCCCCACTCTTCCCCCCCACTCTCTCCCCCTCTCTCCCCCCTCCCCCTCCCCATCTGTCCCCTCCTCCCCTCCATCCCCTCCCCCTCCCCTAAACCCCCTCCCCTCCCCTAAACCCCCTCCCCTCCACACCCCTACCCTCTTCCCTCCACCCTCCCTACTCCCCACCTCACCCCCCTCTCAGCACCCCCTCACTCTCACCCTCTCTCTCTCCTCCCCTCCTCTCCCACCTTTCCCCCCTCACCCACCCTCCCTCTTATTCTCCTCTCCACCCCCCTATCCCTCTTGCCCCTCTCTCTGTGTCTCTGTCTCTCTCTCTGCCTCTGCCCCTTCTGTCTCTGCCCTCACTCTCTACCCCCGCCCGCTTCCCGCCCCCCTCTCTAGATATGACTGCAAGTTGGGGCTATGCGTCAGTAGATAGGGTGGTTATGGGGTAAAAGGAGCAAATTAATAATATTAATATAATATCAAGGGGGTAATTAGCGTGAGTGCGGGGGGGGGGGGTAGTTAGTGTGTGTGACGCTGTGTGCCGCCTCCCCCCCCCCCCCACAACCGCACGTTGGGGGAACAGACCCAACGGGTCTGCACTTGGTCTAGTATATATAATTTTCTAGTATATATAGTATATATGATGTGATTATGACTGTAATTATATATAATTACTAGCCTAACCCTAACCCTAACTCACCATCCTTCCTGAACTGCCGCCGCTTTGGGACCGGCTGCGGGCTCAGTAAGTGTGGCCGTTCAGTGCGTCCACCTTGGCCAGCATGTCCTTCTGGATCAACATGGTGATGATGGTGGGGAGCAGCACTGCCCTGCACACTGCCCGGGCCGCCTACAGCACCCCCATAGCGCCGGATTCGTCAGTCCACCCTCTCGCTCGCTGCAACATCGGCCTACCGACAGCCCGACCGACCCTTCACAGCATCCACGGGCCAGCCCGACCGACCCCTCACAGCATCCACGGGCAGGCCGAAAGCCCGACTGACCCCTCGCAGCACTGACCGGCGGCCCGACAGCCCGACCGACCCTTCACAGCACTCACCGGCCAACCGACAGCCCGACCGATCCTTCACAGCATCCACCGGCCAAACGACAGCCCGATCAACTGACTGACCGACCGACTGACCGTCCGACCGACTGACCGTCCGACCGACTGACTGACCGACAGACCGACTGACAGACCGACTGACAGACCGACTGACAGACCGACTGACAGACCGACTGACAGACCGACTGACAGACCGACTGACAGACCGACTGACAGACCGACTGACAGACCGGCTGACAGACCGACTGACTGACTGACCGACTGACTGACTGACCCTTATCCTATACCTAGCTCTACATTTTTATTTATCATTTTTATTTAACAGTTCATATCAAAACTTTACAAAAATAAATCAATTGTAAAACAAAATTATCAGCAAGGTTAGCATTACCCTTATTCCTTCAAAGCCTTGCTATTGTTTTGATGTTATTCGGAGTCAGCTCTGATCCCAGAGTGCTCGCTGCCTAGTTACCATGAAACAAAGAGCGTGATTGGTCAATCGGCGTCCGACGCAATGTCAAATGTGCATTGATTGGACAATTTACTATTTGGAAAATTGGAGGTTTTTCTCATATTTTAAAAATGTGTGCAGGTGTTACGACTCCCGAATGCAGGTACTTCAGCCGCATAACATAATTCAAAAACCAGGTTCAAGTTCAAAAATAGTTTTAATTTTTCAATGGAACACAAAACCCAAACCTGATTCAAACAACCCAGTCAGGGATATGGATGGACTAACAAACAATTTAACAGTGCTCCAGCCAGCCACGTAATGGGCCGTCGAACCGGAGACTCTAAAACCTGCCTAAAGAGATATAACCCTGAAACAAAATACCCGAAAACACTAAGGTCAGCCCTTATCCGTCCCAATTCAATATTTGTTAACAAGTAATGGTGAAAGTACACAAAGTTCTATGCCATGTGGCCAGGCCTTCCTCAGCTCACACCAGCAGGCTGCTCACAAGTCAGGGTCTACGAAGAAGAGAGAGAATCCTGGGAAACTCTGGTATTTAAGCTTCAGATGAGTCACCCGTCACCTGACGCAGCTTGGCCAATCGGGTACAGGAGCCTTTTAACCCCTTGATTCCAGACTCACAGCCACAAGGCCTGTACTCGGGAGAGAAACAGAGAAAGGTAAGTACATAACATTCACCAGGGGGGGGAGCCTAACAGCAGGTTTTGGTCTTGACGAGTTCCAGGTATGATTTATATAATATTTTTACACAATATGTTAAAAATTCAGGTAGTTACGTGATTTTGGTCACGACCTTAAACGAAAAAGCACCTCGGCCCACAGCCTACCACTATCAAATCTGCCTCCACCACCACTCCAGACACCAATCTCTGTAAAAATTGTCCCACGTAATATATGTTTAGCACACCATCAGAGTTCCTTTGCAAGATAAAAGCTTTGTAGATTAGACTTTAAGCAGAACCTTGTGCGATTAATTGGCATTAAAAATTGCAAATTAATTATATTTTGCTTTTAACTAGTATACTTTTCAACCCAAATTAACGGGTACAAGGGTAATACAATGAATGTTTGTGCATTTTTAAGCTATTGGTAGTGTGCTTGATTTTATTGTTTCTACGGTGAATATTTATTCAAACATTTTTGTAGCCACAGTGGTGGAGGGAATGAAGGGTAGTTGATTGGGTGCCAATCAGACATGATGCAATGTTCTCAATGACAAGCTTCTTAACTGAGTTGATGGTTTTGTATTCAGCCAAGAAAGTAGAGGGTAAGTGTTGGTTGGTAAGACCTTGGATATCAGGTGATGAAACACTTGTTGCAGGATATAGCCACAGTACTATTATTTACAGTATGTGTCTGTTAAATCTGAGTGTTTATTACCCCAGAAAATTGATGGTGGGATGTTCTACAATGAACATAAAAGATAGGTGATGGTCATTACCCGGCACTTCTACGTTGTCTTACCACGTATCAGCCCATGCCTGAAGATGTTATGGAGATTAGCATTGTGCATCATCAGATATCTCCACATCTGATTTTGTGAGAGAAGGAAGGCAATTGATAAAATAACTAAAGTGTTTTATCAGTGTAATGTAAAATTGCCAACTATGTTATCAGATAATGTTGCCAATAGCAACAATTAGATGAAAAAGCACACTGTAGATGTTTGACGATGCAAAGAAACATAGAAAATAGGTGCAGGAGGAGGCCATTCGGCCCTTCAAGCCAGCACCACCATTCATTGTGATCATGGCTGATCGTCCCCAATCAATAACCTGTGCCTGCCTTCTCCCCATATCCCTTAATTCCACTAGCCCCTAGAGCTCTATCTAACTCTCTCTTAAATCCATCCAGTGATTTGGCCTCCACTGCCCTTTGTGACAGAAAATTCCACAAATTCACAACTCTCTGGGTGAAAAAGTTTTTTCTCACCTCAGCCTTAAATGTCCTCCCCTTTATTCTAAGATTGTGGCCCCTGGTTCTGGACTCGCCCAACATTAAACATTTTTCCTGCATCTTGCTTGTCCAGTCCTTTTATAATTTTATATGTTTCTATAAGATACCCCCTCATCCTTCTAAACTCCAGTGAATACAAGCCTAGTTTTTTCAATCTTTCCTCATATGGCAGTCCAGCCATCCCAGGGATCAATCTCGTGAACCTACACTGCACTGCCTCAATCACAAGGATGTCCTTCCTCAAATTAGGAGA
Source organism: Amblyraja radiata (assembly GCF_010909765.2). Taxonomy (NCBI): domain Eukaryota; kingdom Metazoa; phylum Chordata; class Chondrichthyes; order Rajiformes; family Rajidae; genus Amblyraja; species Amblyraja radiata. The sequence goes on from NC_045961.1 coordinate 57,820,080, forward strand.
CCAAAACTGTACACAATACTCCAGATGTGGTCTTACCAGATCCCTATACAACTGCTGAAGGACCTCGTTACCCCAATACTGAAGGCCAACATTCCATTAGCTTTCTTCACTGCCTGCTGTGCCTGCACGCCAACTTTCAGTGACTGGCGTACAAGGACACCCAGGTCTCGCTGCACCTCCCCCTTACCAAACCTAACCCCATTGAGATAATAATATGCCCCTTTGTTTTTGCCACCAAAGTGGATAACCTCACATTTATCTATATTATACTGCATCTGCCACGCATCTGCCCACTCACTCAACCTGTCCAGATCACCCTGCAACCTCCTAACCCCCAATACCATGTGCTCTAATTTTAGTCACCAGTCTCCCGTGCGGGATCAAAGGCTTTCTGAAAGTCTAGATACTCTACATCCACTGGCTCCCCTTCATCCATTTTACTTGTCACATCCTCAAAAAATTCCAGAAGATTAGTCAAGCATGATTTCCCTTTCACAAATCCATGCTGACTTGAACTAATCATTTTACTGCTATCCAAATGCCCCATTATTACCTCTTTAATAATTGACTCCAGCATCTTTCCCACCACCGAAGTCAGGCAAACTTGTCTGTAATTCCCCGTTTTCTCTCTCACTCCTTTCTTGAAAAGTGGGATAACATTAGCTATCCTCCAATCCACAGGAACTGATCCTGAATCTATTGAACATTGGAAAATTATCACCAATGCGTCCACTATTTCTAGAGCCACCTCCCTGAGGACCCTGGGATGCAGACCCGTGTCTGCCTTCCAGTGACCCACATTTTACTTTGCTACTCTTTCTCCCTTAACATGTCTAAAGAAGCTTTTACTGTCCTTCTTTATATTCCTGGCCAGCTTCCCCTCGTACTTCATCTTTTCAGCCCGTATTGCCCGTTTTGTTTCCTTCTGTTGTCCTGTGAAAGTTTCCCAATCCTCTGGCTTCCGGCTACTCTTTGCTGTGTTATACATCTTTTCTTTTTGTTTTATTCTATCCCTAACTTATCTTGTCAGCCACGGTTGCCTCCTACTCCCCTTAGAATCTTTCTTCCTTTTTGAATGAAATGATCCTGCGTCTTCCGGTTTATGCCCAGAAATTCCTGCCATTGCTGTTCCACCGTTATTCCTGCTAGGATCCCTTTCCAGTCTACCTTGGCCAGCTCCTCTCCCATGCCTTCATAGTCCCCTTTGTTCAACTGCATCACTGACACTTCCGATTTAACCTTCTCCTTCTCAAATTGAAGATTAAAACATATTATGATCACTACCTCCAAGAGGTTTCTTTACCTCGGGTTTCTTCTCAAATCTGGTTAATTAGACAACACTAAATCGAGAATTGCCTTTTCTCTGGTCGGCTCCATTACATGCTGCTATAAGAATCCATCTCGGAGATACTCTACACTCAGAGCATCTCAGAGCTACTACACTCCAAACGTTCCGAGTTGACTGTGCCTGAACCTCTCTGTCAGTGGATCACCAACTTCCTGACAGACAGGAAGCAGCATGTGAGGCTGGGAAAGCACATCTCGGTCCCGCAAACACTCAGCATAGGAGCACCGCAAGGCTGCGTACTCTCTCCTCTCCTCTACTCTCTCTACACCAACGACTGCACCTCCGCAGACACCTCTGTCAAGCTTCTCAAGTTTGCGGACGACACAACCCTGATTGGACTGATCCAGGATGGGGAAGAATCTGCCTACAGACAGGAAGTGTCACAGCTGGCGTCCTGGTGCCATAGCAACAACCAAGAGCTCAATGCTCTTAAGGCAGTGGAATTGATTGTAAACTTTAGGAGAGCTCCCCCTCCCCTCACGCCACTCACCATCAACAACACCACAGTCACCTCTGTGGAGTCTTTTAAGTTCCTGGGAACCATCATCTCCAAGGACCTTAAGTGGGGGGCTACCATCGACTCCACAATCAAAAAGGAACAACTGAGGTACTTCCTGCGGCAGCTGAGGAAGCACAATCTGCCACAGGCAATGATGGTCCAATTCTACACGGCCATCGTAGAGTCTGTTTTCACCTTCTCCATCATGGTCAGGTTTGGCTCAGCCACCAAGCACGACACCTGGAAGCTGCAGCGAATCGTCCGATCAGCAGAGAAGATTATTGGCTGCAACCTTCCCTCCATTGATGAACTGTACACTGCATGGGCCAGGAAGCGAGCGGGCAAGATCATCTCTGACCCCTCTCACCCTGGCCACAAACTCTTTGAATGTAGATTGATAGTGCATGTGAGCCAATCACACACAGGCCACTACCACTAACTCCACCCTTCCACAACACCCATACTAACACCCATACTAATGCCCCATCCCGGCACTTGGGTTAGAGCAGCTAGGATGTATTGACAACCAGTTGTCCTAGTGCTGCCAAGTGTTTATTAAAGATGTGTTCAAACCACACAATGACTTTGGCCACTGTTTACATGGTGTCAGAAGTGGGATTCGAACCCACGCCTCTAATTGGAGACCAGAACGAGGTAGTGCTTTCCGCACCATTCGAAAATGTCTGCCGCCAGCGACGTCCAGGGCAGTGCTGGTGGAGGTTGTTGCAGAAGGGGCTGCGGCTGCTGATGAGGCGCAAGGTTGTTGCTAATGGGGCAGGAGGCTATGCGGTCCCGGATGTACTCGGCCATCCCTGGCCAGTAGAACAGACCACGAGCGTGTTACAGTGTGGAATCGGCCCCTGGGTGACCGCTGTGTGCCTCTTTGAAGTATTCATCTCGCAATGACGAGGGTATGGTGTTCCTGCCCAGGATCGAACTGGGGACCTTTCGCGTGTGAGGTGAACGTGATAACCACTACACTACAGAAACTGTTGTCAGCACGACTGACGAGCCACGATTCTACATGGTGGACTGTGAGGGAGCGGTTTACCGGAGAAGTCGACAACACCTGCTTGCTGTGAGGGAGCCCCGCCCACCGCCTGCTGGTCCCTATGCTCCGCCGCTCCAGTTCCAGCTGCCTTCTGCGATGTCTCCTACCCGTCCCCACATGTCTTACACCCCTCCTCGTCCCTTGGTCTCCACTAACCACGGGGCCTCACCTACCGCATGTTTCCCCATTCGGTCCCCGCAAGCCTCTCCCGCGTCATTCTCGCCTCCTGGATCTCCGTCCCATCTTTCAGGAGAGGGAGGGGAGGGTTGGGTCCGCACGCGCTCGGGACGTGTTAGCAGACCACCAGACAGTTATGGCGAGTATGTTTAACTCCATGGCATGGGTGCATTTTTCACACTTAATCCCAAGGGGGAAGGATGTAGATTGATAGTGCATGTGAGCGAATCATACACAGGCCACTACCACTAACTCCACCCCTCCACAACACCCATACTAACACCCATACTAACGCCCCCTTGAGTACTTGAGTTAGAACAGCTAGGATGTATTGACAACCAGTTGTCCTAGTGCTGCCAAGTGTTTATTAAAGATGTGTTCAAACCACACAATGACTTTGGCTCGTGTTTACAACTTCCCTCTGGAAGGCGACTACGGACTGTCAAAGCTGCCACAGCCAAACATAAAAACTGTTTTTATCCACGAGTAGTTGCTCTACTCAACAGCCAAAAATCTGTAGCCTCCCTTTGATCTGGTATTTTGTTGGTTCAAATGCTTGATCAATGGTGTTTTATCATTAATGTCTTATTATTATTAATGTTTAGTGTTTTCAGAGTCATTCTAAACTGTCACTGTATGTCATGTTGTTACTTGTGGGCGGAGCACCAAAGCAAATTCCTTGTATGTGAATACTTGGCCAATAAACTTACTTACTTACTTATTCTACAAACTCTCTTTCTTGAGGTCCTGAACCAACTTGATTTTCCCAGTCTACCTGCATATTGAAATCCCCCATCATCGCAGTGGCTAGATCTTCAATGCTGATGCTCTTTAATGATTCCCATGTGAATATTTATATTTCCGAGCTAAAACCATTGTTGGAGCATGGATATTGAAAGGCTAAGGCTGTACCATCTTAATGGGCGGCACAGAGTTACAGCAGTAGAGTTGCTGCCTTACAGCGCAAGAGACTCAGGGTCGATCCCGACTATGGATGTTGTCTGTATGATGTTTGCATGTTCTTCCTGTAACTGCGTGGGTTTTCTCCAGATGCTCCAGTTTCCTTCCACACTCCTAAGACGTACAGGTTTGTAAGGAAATTGGCTTTGGTAAAAATTGTAAATTGGCCCTAGTGTGTAGAATACTGCTAGTGTACAGGGGTGATGGCTGGACAGCGGGGACTCGGTGGGTTGAAGGGCCTGTTTCCACGCTGTGTCTCTAAACTCCATACACATTCTTTCCAGTGTAATTTGTATATTATTTTAATGTGCAGCCATTACTGTTGTGGGATGTCCACCGCACCTTCCACTGGCTCTGGAGAAGACTAGCATTCAGATTAGGCACAGAAGGATCAAATGTGCTGAATTTTAAGGAAATTATTACAAAGGCATCAGGCTGGGGGAAGAAAACAGAATTTGAAAACGGGGGTGAGGTCAGTGATTCAAAAATGGGATTATAAAGCAGAGGATAAAAGTAGTTGAGATAAGAGACAGTTTCCGTTTTTAGAAACGGAAAAATAACATTTCGGATCTGGGATCCTTCACTAGAAAGAAACTGGACGTGCAGTGATGCCACAAGCAAAGCTGTTCCCTCACAGTTCTAGCAACCTGGGATCAATCATGATCTCCAGTACTTTGTGCATGAAGTTTGCATATTCTCCCTGGGATGTAGTGTATTATTAGAAAACTGTATTTGATTCAGTATTGTGTGCAGTTGTTGGCACCATGTTATTGGAGAGGCGTTGTCAAGCTGGAAAGGGTGCAGTGAAGATTTACAAGGATGTTCCCTGGATTCGAGGGCTGAGCTATAGGGAGTGGTTGAGCAGGCTGGGACTCTATTCCTTGGAGCTCAGGAAGATGAGGAGTGATCTTACAGTGTACAAAATCATGAGAGGAATAGATGTAAGAAAATCTACAGATTGCCCAGAATAGGGGAATCAAAACCAGAGGACATAGGTTTAAGGTGAGGGGGAAAGATTTAATAGGAATCTGAAGGGTATCTTTTTCACACAAAGGTTGTTTGGAATGAGCAGCCGGAGGAAGTAGTTGAGGCAGGTACAGGTTCGTAACGTTTAAGAAACATTTAGACAAGTACATGAATAGGACAGGTGTAGAGGGATATGGGCCAAACACAGGCAGGTGGGAATAAATCTTGATGGTACCTGTTGGCCGGTGTAGGGAAGTTGGGCCGAAGGGCCTGCTTCCATGCTGTAAGACTCTAATGTACTGATTGTGCGCAAGACAGGTGAGGTGGGAAACTGGGAACATCATAGTGCAATAATATGCCTGCATCAAATACGTAGACTTGAAATTATCAGGGTGTAGTTTGATTCATTTTGGGGCTTTTGGTTTCATTCATCTGGTCAATAAGACATATATTTTCCATTTGTCACTCTTTCCATGACTACATTGAAATGAAACCAAACTATGCTGCTGTGATAAAGTACTAATTATCCAAGCTATGTTTGGAAATCTATTTCACAATTTAAAATCCCCTTTCCGACTTCACAGGAATAACCATGTGGGGTCACTGCCAATAATTATATGGTGATAAAAGCTGGCTTTAATTCTGCTTCATTTAAGAGGGTGGAGTTAGTGGATTTTATCGTGCATGCTAATATTGTATTCAGATGTGTATGGAATTTAAAGCAAGCCCATTAGAATCCTGGAACTTTAAGGGGAGCAGGGAGGGGTTCCTCCCATTCCTCTTGTAAATGGGCTTTTAGATACTGGATTATACTTTGGGGAAGTCTCTCCCTTGACTTTCACTCTCCTTTCTCCAAAATGGGATATTGATAGCCCCACTAGCAGTGTGTTTTTGATGGGTCACCCTTGCTCAGCTCCTGCCCAATATCACAGGTTTACAATCGGGATACATGCCAGTCAATCCTGTATCACTGCACTAGTCCTTGTTTTATACATATGTACATCCCCATTGTGTAGCCAAATACATTGATGTTGAAGTACCATTACTTGAAAATCTACCTAAATCGAGCAGTAGCCTTGAAAAGATAAGTTACAGGAACCATCACAGGGTAGCATCAACTAAGCTTAAATGAATAATAGCTGAATTGTGTAGAGAATTTGTAAGCTATGGGTTTCGTGAGTTCTTGGGGATAAACATCAGCCAACAAATTCCTGTGGAGGGGTTCTGTTATTTGGTGAGGGCAGTGAGTATTTCCCACAGAGGTCCACTACATTGCCAATGTCCCTATGGAATCTGCAAAGTAAATACCTTTAAGTTGTTGAAAGAATAGAAATGAAATTTATTTTCTTTATCCAATGCAGATAAATAAGTCAAACTAATGGACACTGTAGTTATATAAATAACAGTCTTGGAAGAATAATAGGTACTTTCATATTTTAAATGTGTTGTTATAGTAATGCAGATAATATTTTAAATGATTTACAAAGTATCCATTTTTATCTGGTGCAACAAATAAAATATATTTGGATAAATTGAAGAACATTTTCCATCAAATCCTGCTGTTTACACCTTTTTAAATACATTTACTTGTTGCTTAAAAATTCCAAATACATTTTGAAAATGTAAAATGTATTTTGAAATGTAAAAGTCTTTTTGTTCTTTGTGCGACATTCATCATTCAAGAAGTGGTTGTGATTGATCAGATCAATAGCACATTCCTTTGTGGTCTGTGGAAGTCCTGTATCAATCTCTTGTAATTGTTTTCTCTCCCCACCCCCAAAAAATATGCCAAAGCTTTATTATATGCTTCATACATTTAATACACAAAATACCATTTCACATACTTCTGTGAATTTTCATTTTATTGGAAAAATACAAAAACAAAAACTGCCAGAACACTCAGAGAACTTTGCTCAGGTTTAGAGGAAGGCACAACTGGTTCTTTTGATGCCTTTAACCATCAACCAGTTAATACTTAAGATTGTCAGGAAAAACAATATGATAATAAAACACAATTTAATAATTCCAGTTTAAAACAATACCATGAGTAAAAATCATTCAAATATTGAACGTACGATTATTTCTTTCACATCTAAATTATCAGCCAAGGTGATTTACCACTTTAGTGTATTCGATTTCCTGGTTTTGATCGCTGCTAGCCCATTTTCTAGTCAGTTTTTTTATCCCCAGGCTGCGTGATGCCAGGTTGTCATTGAATTATTTCTGTTTGCCCACACAAAATTTCAATTGAGTGCAATAAATGTGAATGTGAGAAAATGCGATCATTAAAGAATTGCACGTTAAGCCTTGTCGTGGTCATGAAACAAAACATGCTCAGATAAACAGACTCTTAAATATTACTAGAGCAGATTTGCACATCAGAACATAGTACGTTTTGCAATGATGGAGGAAAGTATCAAATGCAACTATTTTTGTAGGCTGGTGGAAATATCAATCTAATTGCTCAAAGAAGTTACAGATATGTTGAATTCTTTGCTATCGGGTCCCATTTCAAGATTCACCACATGGCACGTTATTCTTGGATTGCAAGGAAGAGTGAAGACTTTGGATCAAGGATCCACAGAATGGCCTAGACAACCTATAACTGAAGGATAATCATTTAGGAATTTGATCTGTGCATATCAGGAATGTTAAAGTTATAACAGCAGCACAAAAAGGTGGGCACAGTTGAGGAAAAGACAATTGGCTACTGAACAAATTGATTTACAGTAGTGTGCTGGATGGAGTTCATTGACCTGAGTTCAATAAGGCCTGTGACAATATCCCACATGAGAAACTGGTCTAAAAGATCTGGGGAAATTTGACAAACTTGTCCCAAAATTGATTCCTAAAACAATCGAACGTGATGCATTGTTGTTGCACTGGAGAGGATGCAGAGGACATTCACCAGGATTTTGCCTGGGATGGGGCATTTCAACTGCGAGGTAAGACAATTAAGGCTATTTCTGTTTTCTTTGGAATAGAGATATGGAAGGACCTAATTGACATATCAAACATTGAGCAGCATATATAGGGTAGACAATGAAAGTTTTCCATTAACTAAATGAATCTAATCAGATGGCATTGGTTTAAGATAAGGGTTGGAGAAATAGAGGGAATTTGAGGGAGGACTTCTTCATCGAGAGTGATTAAACTTGGAATGTACAGCCCAAAAGTGTGATAGAAACACGTACTCTCACCTGGGAAAGAAATTGTTTCAAACCTAGTGCCCCAATGGTTATTATTCTTAATGGTGCAGAAATTCTCACAATTGGGGGTAAAAGAACAGTGTGATCAGAAAAGACTGTGAAAAGAGCAGGAAGGCACAGCTGTTGTCTCACAGCTCCAGTGATTGGCTTAGTGTAAATGTAAAATTGGTGCTAGTGTGTGTAGTGTAGTGTTAATGTGCGGGCATCACTGGTCCATGTGGACACGGTGGGCCGAAGGGCCTGTTTCCGTGCTGTATCTCTAAACTAAACTAAAATAAACAAAATTAACTGGTCACTATAAATGGTTCGACTATAAATTAAGGCGGGTGGTAAAACCTGGGTGAATAGAACAAAATGGTGGGAGAATGAGTTTCAGGGGGAAAATGGTCGGGAATTGGAAGACTGTAAGCCAGCATAGGCTCAATGAGCTGAATGGCTGCCTTCCACACCATATGGCCATGATACCAAAGGATTGAGTGCAAGATAATTCACAGCAAAGGAGATACAACAAACAAAACTGCATAAAGAAAACAGAAAGGAACGTCATCTCTTGATTTTTTTCGCCAAACAAGAACATTTGAATATATATTGTTCCTACAAACCATACATCGTTGGTACAGTTATCTTGGTCTGTGGCTGTGAACTGATGCTTGCAGTATCCAGGTAAAATATTGTATCCAGGTAAGATAAGAAAAGCAAGCATCAATTAGCCACACAAAAGAATAGAAACCGCTAATGCACCAGGCAATGGAATGTACTGGTAATTTTTTTCAAATCAGCATTGGAAGTTAAAGTAAAAATTCTCCATTTCCCCTCAGTCTTTGGACATATGACCAAAATAAAGTGCTTCACCCTCATTAAGGAAGTGAGGAGACACTAAGATTAATAACCAATTTGAAAACCTGTGTGAAAATCTTCTGTGCCAGAATAATAGGAGGCTATTGCAACCACAGTAACCCGTCAATTCCTGGCATCAGGAGCTACCTGTGTGGAGTTTGCACACACTCCACAGTCCAGGTGTTTCTCCCTTTGATTGCACAAATCTCCCAAGTGCTCTGGATTCCTCCCAAACTCAAAGGTTTGCTGGTAGTTTAATTGGCTACTGTAAATAGTCATCAAACCAAGGGCATGGCAAGATAATCAGTTTATTGACATGAGAGAGAATGAGTAACAGGAAAATAAGATGGGTGAAAGTCCTTTGGGCATAGGCTCAATGAACAAAATGGCCTTCTTCTGTGCATTTAGAAAATAGGAGAAATCTAACGTGAGAAATACATGAATCCCAACAAAGGCAAATAAAATATTTTACTTATCAACTCCCCAATCGATGTTGAGCATAATGCAGTGAAAGATGGGTTGTACAATTGGCAAGTAAAATATACACTGTGTCACTGATGGTTAAATCAGTTAAATCATTTCATTGGTTCAACCAAGAAACGCTTAGCACTGAAGAACAAGTTTGAGTTTACAGTCATTGATTATGCTATTGTAAATTAAGCTGCAGCAACAAAACAAGGACTAATTATTTGATCCTAAATTCCAGATATCTTTTAGTGGGATGATAATTTCAGAACCTTTTGCAATGTCATTCTAACATTTATTTGGTTTTTTTGGTGGAGTTTCTGAAGAATCGCTTGGCATTTCTACGAGCAGCTATACATGCAACAGTTAGTATCTAGGTAACAATTGAGCTCAAGTACAGTGGATTTGCATAAGCTTACTAAAGCAATCTTCAATGCTTAAGGAAAGCAGGTGCTAGTTATACAGGCTGTACCCAGATTATGAATAACCCCAAGTTATGATCTGTTATTTATTTGTGCAACAAACCAGCAACAGTAAAATCTCCAGAAAAAGTGTCCTCATTTTTGCTGTGAAAGATTGACTGGCTGTTGCTGCCTGGTGTTGCAGCATGGGTGTTGATGATTTATTTAGAACTCCTTGTTGTGCAAATTCAATAGCTATTGCTTATCTCTTAATAGTTTTGAACTGGGGATCAACCTTCTTAGAACGGTCACTTCAGTGAAGCTATTCCCAGAATGATACTGGGTTGGGAGTTCCACATTGTAGACCAAATAATAAGGACTGTCAACATATTTCACAATCGGGATGGTAAGAGACTTTGAAAGGTACATGTTGATAGTCGTGATGATGAAAAGGGTCTGGGCATTCGATAGTGTCATTTGCTTGAAGATACCCAACCACTGTCCTGCATTTGGGATCATTTGCGACATTCGGTTGAGCTTCTGGCCAGTGGAAATCCTCAGTTTAATGGTGAGCGACTCAGCCTGGTCAATGGCGTGTGGTTATTCTCTATCATGTTAGAGATGAACTCCATTGGACACCAAAGTGGCACAAATAGCACTTGGTACATCAGCCTACCCTGAATGTTGTCCAAGTTTTGCTGCAGGCAGGAACAGATAGGCTCGATTTCCCAAGCACTTGCAAAGATTATTGAATACTGTGTAAGTATTAGCAAACATCTCCACTCCGGCCTCATTTCAGAAAAAAACCCATTTTCAATTAAGCACCAAAGACGGTTAGGGTTGGTTAACTGCCCTTAGAATATTTTTTTATCTGGTCACATTTTCACGAGCCGAATTGTATTAACCCAGTTCCCTAAGCTCTGCCCTCACTCATCGTTATCAAGGCCTGTTGGTCTTCCAAATACTGACGTCCATCTGTAAAGTGTGGATGGTGACCGGCCCTCAGCTGGTACAGCATGGTACCAATTCCCCAGGACAGACTTTGTCAACAGGCAAAGTTGGGAGGGAATATTTACAGCTATTGATTTATCGACTGTTTAAACCAGGGGTCGGCAACTTACGGCCCATGTGCCGGATCCGGCTCATAACCCGAAATCATCCGGCCCGCAGGTGTTTTTTTTCCCCGTCATCTAGACTTCTTTAGACTGTTTCATACTGTTGGCCAGCAACATAAAGACTTGCTTTAATGCTCCCAGCAATCCTGTTTGCTGATACAAAAAATCGGAACAGATATAATTCCACGAACGGGCAAAAGGTTAGATGGATTGGTGGGCGCGGTTCCACTGATTTAAAAGTGCAGTTGCAGCGGCTGCGGTGTCTGGTGCTCAGCGTGCCCTGGAACCATCCGTCCCCGTGCTTCAACCGGGGGAGAGTCAGGGTCAGGGCCGACCTCCTCAAAGATGGCGGCTCTGCTGGCAGTTGGTTCGTGTGGACGCGGCGGACAGGAATCCAGCGGTAAATGGACGGGACTGGACCTTGGAGAGGATGGGGGGAAGGGAGAGAGGGGAGGAGAGGGAGAGGGAATGGGGAAAGGCAAGGAGAGAGGAGGTGGGAGGAGAGAGGGAGTGGATAGATGGAGAAAGGGGGGGAGGTGGAGGAGAGAGGGGGTAGGAGAGGTAGAGGGGGAGGAGAGAGAGGAGAGAGGGATGGAGGAGAGGGGAGGAGGGGAGGACAGGTGTAGAGTGGGGGAAGAGAGGTGGAGAGAGGAGGAGAGAGAGAGGGGGAGGAGGGGGAAGAGAGAGAGGGAAGAAAGAGGGGGAGGAGAGAGGGGGAAGGAGGGGGAGGAGAAAGAGTGAAAGGGGGAAGGGGGAAGAGAGGATAACAAGGGGTCTGCATTAAGTTTAGGAAAGAGAGGGGTGAGGGTAGTTTAAATACCAGGTTCTCAAACTAACTGATATGTTCAATAGACATAATATTGCTTAAATATATAAATTATGTCAAAGTTTAGTTTGTATATATTATTATTAGCTCCATTTATTAACTATGGCGATAGATGTGGCCCGCCATCCGCTCACAGACATTGGCAGAACAAGGTTGCCGACCCCTGGTTTAACTGGCACTAATATTGAGGGAAATGCATAAACAAAATAAAGGAACTATTTAAGAAAATGTAATTAAATACATTAAAACACATAAAGAAGATAAAGAAAATCCGTTTAAAATAACATATTTTCTTATGTCTCCTAAATCTTTATTCTGTAATTATCTCTGATGACAATGGAGTCAGGTACAGGACCAGGGAGCAGGAAGCACATCCCAAAGATAAAGATGGGGCATCCCAGCAAAACTGCGCCCACCGCTGGATTCTCAGGAGAGTTCAGCAGCCGAGTGAACTGACAAATTCAGTCTTCTAAATCTATCAGTAAATCATGGATGTACTTTTATCAGCATGAGCATGAAGTCAAAGGTTTATTTCACCCTCAACAACTGAATATCCCATTGGAACTATCAGCAAACCTCAGCATGATCCTGCCTATTGCAATAACTTAAGGAAAGGTCAAATAACAGTATATACTACAGATGAAATGTTGCACTGTAGCAGTCACAAACCTTCTTCACACTGTTATAATGGAGGCTGTTTCGAATGCCAGTATTGGCTCAAATTATTAGTTAATGACCATGCATCAATGAATAATTTTAGCAGTTATCTGCCTGATAATTAACGTGATCTGAACATCTAAACTAAAAATAAAGTTATTCCACCTGTCAGAAGAATTTCCACTTTATTTATCTATCTAGCTCAGAATCAATCTAACAGCTCAACATGAAATTGACCATAAGTGGCTGTTCATTTGCAAGATGCCTGAAGGTGGTTTTGTCTTATGGAATTGTGCTGTTCCTTCCCTACGGATGCATAAATCTTTGCAGTATTTTCCAAATGTAGTACAATCTAATCCATAAGTTGTACAAGGTGTATGCGAATAGCCTCAAAATTGGATGCTAAACTAATTCCCAGGGTATGATATTTGCGAATTATTCCTGAACAAGTCAAAGTCAGAAATAGAAAAATCATAATGTCTTCTCAATTTGATCTATTTTGGCAAGATCTGACTGATTTTAACTTGATTAAGGTTTGAATTGTTCATTTAATGAAATACACAACGTTAACATATACTGAATTATGGAAAGTTATGTGGTTTAAAAGCAAACAGAGTGGGTGATCACAATACAGAACTCAATCCTCACTTAACTAAAGTAACAGATGACATTGATCCATCCAGTTACATTGATCCATATTGTTACTGAGCAGTACAAGCCATAAGAAAGCAGTAGTTAAGAGGATAGAACATTATAAACATATCATATATACATATTATGCAAGGAACCAACACTGTTGAAGTAAAAACAACGTTTTTTTCTTTGTGATCATTACACATCTATGAAACAAAAGCCTGCCATCAGCAGCAAGCCACCAGTCCTGAAGCAAGTATGAATTTTTGGATCTACCAGAGCAAATGTGCTGACAGTGAATCCACCTCAACCCTAAATGGAAAGACCCTGCAGAGTGCCATCTCATTAGTGTCATCACAAAGGTCGGACAGAACAAGCATTGTCGGCTGGAAGCTCAACCCAGCCCCTTAGTTTACAATGGTAAGTTTAAAAGACATTTCATATGGAAATAGTTGGAGGCACCTGGCCATATTGATGGCAAGCAGTCCGCAAGTCAGATTTTTATCAGAACATCACTGCTGAGCAGTAGAAGGCAGAAAGAAGCTGAAGTTACTTGCACAATAAGTGACCTTATGGTGAGCGCAGAGAGAAAGAGGTTTGGGGAGGGGCATGGCTTGGGGATTCAGCAGTGAATTGAATTATGGGAACATTCTTCACGCATTTAATTACTTACCTACATTACCAAGCATCAGTTTGGGTTGTGGATCTAGGTTGGGATATTTTCATCAACCAATTAAATAAAACCAGATAGCATCATGGATTTCCTTGTCAATTGCAGTGTGAGTTATGGCATCAGCACACAAGAGACTCATAGCATCTCATGCACACCAATGATTGGGATGGGGGTGTAGATTCCGTAATTGGTTCTACCTTCCGAACTCAGCCAGTAGCTTAGCATGATCATCAATATTTCCAGGGACAGACATTGTGGCTACCACGCAAGTTAAGTGGCAGGCAAAGATGAAAATGCACAATCCAGCCTAGGAATCACATCAAACAGCAGAAGCAGTCTTTAGTGAAACGATTATTGCAATGCAATGCCTCACAAAACTCCCCTGGCTATAAAGGGAATGACCACAACTGTTGAATTTAATTTGTCTGCAGCAAAGGTTGCATGGAGATTTTTAACCCAATCAACGGAATGGAGTTTTTGAAGACACTACTGCAAGATTCTGTAGGACATGAAGTCCAAAACATTTCTTCAAATACTTCACCATCACAGAGTGCAGGATGGAAGGTGGTGAGGTTGCAGATCCAGGTTAGTTTATCACCTTAGTCACAATCAGTTGCTCGAGATAGCAACTGGTGGGGAACAGGAGGAAGTAATCAGGACCTTACTTGTAAGTTTTGTTCCCAATTTTGGGGAATCACGAGAATACACAAGGTGGGTATTTTACCAGTGAAAGAGTGTGTTGCAGTCTACATGACGGGGTTACTTAGGTCAGTCCCAGTTAAGTAATTATAATGTTCATGTCATATGCGGAGTGAAGGCCTGTGCTTGCATAAATTGCCGTGGCTAAGTACCGAACATTCCTCATGGACCAAAATCATGGAAATGTCTTCCTTGTAAGCATCACATACTAGTGGACATCACTGCGTATGTCCAATTACCTCTATGTGGCAATGAATCAGATACACACATTCGTCAGAAGAAGAGGCTGGATTTCATGACACTATAATTAATCTTTTAATTATAGATACATAGAAACATAGAAAATAGGTGCAGGAGTAGGCCATTCGGCCCTTCGAGCCTGCACGCCATTCAATATGATCATGGCTGATCATCCAACTCAGTATCCTGTACATGCCTTCTCTCCATACCCCCTGATCCCTTTAGGCACAAGGGCCACATCTAACTCCCTCTTAAATATAGCCAATGAACTGGCCTCAACTACCTTCTGTGGCAGAGAATTCCAGAGATTCACCACTCTCTGTGTGAAAAATGTTTTTCTCATCTCGGTCCTAAAAGATTTCCCCCTTATCCTTAAACTGTGACCCCTTGTTCTGGACTTCCCCAACATCAGGAACAATCTTCCTGCATCTACCCTGTCCAACCTTTATCAATTGCTTTCTTAACTTTTAATTTCAAGAGGCAAGGTGAAATTGTGTTGAGGACAATGTTGAATCAGTTATGAACAGTGAAAGGCAGGGTAAGCATTTAGGGCTGTTTGGCCTGTTCCTGCTCCTTATATCCATAGATTCTATCACAATTCCCACACACAGAATGTGCTGAATTACAAGATTTTTAGCTGCTGCTAAACCCATTGTTCACAAAATTCTCGTGCTCCTTTCTCTCCTCATGCCGATATCAGCTTGAACATTCAGCATACTAAACTGGAAATTATATTCTTGCTGAAAGGTGAAGCTCAACAGAGAAAGTGGTGCAACATACCCTGTTCTCGCAAGATTTGACAGATTTTAAACAATGGTGGATTAGGCATAGTCACACAATCAGAATTATGCATGACTGAAATAGATGTATGCATCGGTCTTCTGTTTAGATGGGCATGCACACTGTGAAACACTGGTGTTAAATGGGTTAATATTTCCTCAAAATAACATAGGCAAATAGATATGAAGAACATTTAAAGACTGATAAGATGATGAAATGCATTTTTATTTCATTATAAACCCATATGTCTCAAATCACACAAGATTCCTTCAGCATACCCCAAGATTCTGCCAATACAGTATTTGTATTACAGTACTTTGGGAAAAGCAAAGATAAAATTGTTCCAGTTGTATGAGGCCACATTTAGAGTGTTCGTGCTCAAATCGTGTTCAGTTTTGGGCACATTTTATAGGAAAGATGTTGTCAAGCTGGAGAGGGTACAGAGAAGATTTGCGAGGATGTTACCAGGACTTGAGGGCCTGAGCTATAGGGAGAGGTTGAGCAGCCTTGGTGCACAAAAGGATGAGGGGCGGTCATATAGAGGCGTACTAATTCATGAGAAGAATAGATTGGATAGATGCACAGTTTTTCTTGCCCAGAGTAGGGGAATCAAGAACCAGAGGACATAGGTTTAAAGTGAGGAGGGGAAAGATTTAACAGGAGCCCAAGGGTTTACTTTTTACACAAATGGTGGTGGGTGTATGGAATGAGCTGCCATAGGAGGTAGTTGAGGCAAGTACTAATGCAACATTTAAGAAACATTTAGACAGGTACATGGATAGGACAAGTTTCGAGGAATATGGGCCAAATGCAGGCAGGTGGGACTTGTGTGGAAAGGACATGTTGGTCGGTGTGGGCCGAAAGGACTGTTTCCATGCCGTATGACTCTAAGATTATTATATAGCATAATGGAATTGCCATGGCACAGATCGTGATGCGGTTGATAGGATATCTCTAACTTCCAAAAGAGAAATCCTATCAGTCCCATTCCCCTACTGTTTTTGATCTCCCAGCAAAATGCTGTTTGAGAGCATCGTGTCTACCTCTATTACAAGCAATAAATTCCAAGATCATTAAAACTTCTAATGCATTTATATATACTTAGATATACAGCATGCAAAAAGGCCTTTCAGCCCAACGAGTCTATGCCAACCATTGATCACTCGTTCACACTCGTTCTGTTATCTCATTTTCGCGTCACTCGGGGAATTTACAGCAGCCAACTGATTTACAAACCCTTATGTCATTGGAATGCAAGAACAAATCGGAGCATCCGGAAGAAACCCACACAGACATAAGGAGAACATGCAAACTCAACACAGACAGCACCCGAGGTAAGAATCAAACCCAGGTCTCTGGCACAGTGAGGCAACAACTTTACCAGCTGTGACTGTGTAAAATACTTTTCTCAACCCCTCTTGTATATTTTGTCCAAAATTGGATTTTTGTGTCCACAAGCCCTTAAATAATTTGCGAGCAGAAATAGCGCCCCTCTAATCTACCATTTATGATCTTATACATCTCTCCAAAGTCTCCCTTCAATCTTCTTTGCTCCAACGAACAAACATCTCCAGTTCTTCCATTTTTATCTTATTGTTGAACTCTCTCATTTATGGAATCATTATGGCAAATTTTCCTGTTCTTTATCTTCACATCTTTCCTAAAGTTGGGTGACCATAATTGGATACAATACTCTCGTTGTAGACCGACCAATGTTTTATAGAGATGCTACAGATATAACTTCCCTGATTTTGTATTTTATAAAAAGGTTTTTCTTTCTGTATTTTCTCTTGTTACCTTATCTTTTGCCATTAATGTAGCATACGTTCTCAGCCACTGGCATTTGGGGGGATTGGGGGATGCCATTGGCATGAGACTTGCTTAAAATGTTACTGTACATCACATATTAACATTTTATGTTTAAACCTTTCAATAAATTACCAACAATTTATCACCTCCTTAACTCAGTTTTACACCGAAAATCTATATGTTAAGCCTGTAATGTAAAATGCAGCAAAAATATATGAAATGAATGACAGCATCAAAAGTAGTCCCAAATATTTAAGAGAATGTTGTTGCTGATTAGCCTAAAACTGCACTGCCCTTATGTATAAACATAAATAAATGAAAATAATTGTTGCCATGCTTATTTTACACTATTCAGTTTATTTTCGCATGGTTCCATGAGAATTTCAGACGCATAAATACCAGATAAATGAGAGTTTACCATGCTTGGTATAAATACCCTACCATAAGTACAATTTTCCATTTATATCTTTAGATACACAAGGCACTTACCACTATTTGTTTTTTTATTATTGTTTTATTAATGTTATATATTTTCCTGAACCCTATTAACGGCGTTACAAGGCCTTCTACGTTACTACGCTACAAAGCAGACGTTACAAGGCCTTCTACGCCAGAACCTCCAGACTCAGGAACAGCTTCATTCCCAGAGCTATAGCGGCTCTGAACCGGCCCTGCTGAGTGCCCCCCACCTCCCCTGGACTGTCCCCCTCGGATGGTCACGTCGCACAGACACATCTGCACTTTTGTCTGTTTTAACTGTTTTGACTATTTTACTGTTATTTTACAATCCATGTTGTCGGGGTATCAAAATCTAAATTTTATTAGTTATTTATGTTATGACTTCGGATGGCTGCATACCAAATCTCGTTGCGCTTATGTGCAATGACAATAAAAGATATTATAATAATAATTATTATTATTATCAGATTAGCCCCTATTAACCCATTACTTTTCAACTCACTGTCTGCAAGTATGTTGTTTATTTGATTTACCAGGTTCCATTCTGGTGTCCTCAAAAATAGTCTTACTTCAATGCATAACCCTGTTTATTTTCATACTAAGTTCTTCTGAATCATTGTCCTTATGCCCCCAGATTTTGCTTCAGACGCCCACCCTACTTTTATTTCTCATTTCTACTCTGGTGCATTCCCACTAACAAACCCAGAAGTACGTTTACCCTTGCAGAGTTAGAACACGGTTCTGTATATATTATAGCAACTTCATTACCTATCCCTTTTATCCACATCTGCAGGCGAGTTAATTTTGGTAGAGATGAAATATCCATGATTGATGTGTTTTGTTTGCTAAGTATTTCCCTAATTCCTTTCCATCTTTTCCCTCCATCTTTCTTCCATTATAGCACCCATAGTTTTAGCATTGTATGAACTAACTAGTAACATTCTCAAAACTTAAAGAGTAAACAAACATAGTTATATTAGCTGTAAAACTGAATCCCTGCTCAGGAACCATCTATGCTGACAGCCCACTTGCTGCCCAGTCTAGACCATTAAATTGCATGAAAGGCTGAAACTGTTCATCCATATCAATGAGAGAATCTATTGGTCGAAACAACTCCTCAATCCACGCCACAATTTATTTTTAGATTACCCAGAGCAAACAACATTTTGTCTATTTCTTGATTAAAGGTGTGATAAAGAGACATTTACAGTACATCCACAACTTTTGGTCTGTTTTTCAATGAGAAATGGCAAAAGTCACAGCTAAAGCATCAGAAAGGTTCAAATGTTAGGAAAAGCTCAAACTTGATTTATGAAGGGAAGTACTGTTACCTGACTGAGCTGAACATACAGAAGACCAATGTTAAAACTGGATTTATGGCAAATTAACGACAGGCAAACCTACGGCCAGAAAAGGCATGTGAAGGTATAATCAATGGAAAAATTGCCATGCTCACTTACTAATCATTTTAACTCCTCGAGGTTTAGCTTTGTTATTGCATGTGTACTGAGATTGTATGAAAAGCTTTGTTTTGCATGTTAACCAATCAAATCAGACAATATCTATACATAACTAAAGCTCTGATCCTTTTATCTTCCGGTTGCGCGGTCATTCTATTTGCGGAAAAACATTATGCGATAGCGCTATAATTTTTCGCCAGCTTACTCACCGTTCTTCTGCGCTGCGATTGCAACGTTTTGTTGCGATCGGTGTAATGTAAACGTCAGCAAGGTTTAAAAATCTTAAAAACCGCGCCTGCGCAGATCGATCTCCTCTCCTGCCATTCAGCGCCGCGAGGATTGGTCTTTTCTCAGGTCATTCTGCGGAACGGTCCGCCCCTTTAAGCGCCATCGGAGTCTTTACTGGAGCTGTGGATGGCCGGCGGAGGTTTCCACCGGACACAATTTTCAGAGGGACCGGAAACGGCCCGGCCCGGTGTGGGAAATCTCGCCAAACGGAAAGCGGAGAATCTGATCCCGGTGGAGGAAAACGACCAGCGGTCCAGCGACCAGCAGTTCAGCGACCAGCAACTGCTGCGAGTTCGCTCCATCCCCTTCCCCTCTGGTCCCCCTCACTGGGTCCTGCTCCCCTCCCCCCACAACCGCCATCTTTTCTCCGAGCTCTCTCCCCCCCGCCCCCACAACCATCCTGCCACACAAGCGGTAGGCCACGGCAGAGGTAGACCACGGCAGCGGTAGGCCACGGCAGCGCTCCCTCCCCCCAAAAGGCCCCCACATGATGCTGTCCTGTCCCCAGCTGCAGTACGCTCCCCCACCCCTCACTAGCCCCCACCTGAAGCTGAAGCCGTCCCCATCCCCAGCTGCAGGATGCTCCCCACAGGTCCCACAGCAGCGGTAGGCCATGGCAGAGGCAGGGGTAGGCGGCGGCAGGGGTAGGCAGTGTTAGGCCATGGCAGCGCTCCCCCCCCCCCCCATCAGCCCCCGACAGCCCCCACCTGAAGCCGCCCCCTCCCCTGGCAACAAGAGACGCAACAAAAAAGAATGAACTGTATAAATCTCATCTTTAACGTTTAAATTGTTGTTATATTTTAAGAGTTATTCACATTTTAAGCTTTGATAAATCTCTTTTCCACTTGCCGTGCCCGTCAACTGCCCTTGCGCAGTAATACCTACGTGTTCTACCTCACAATGGGAACCCAATGGGCGGGAATGGCTACGCCGCTGGAGAGCCGCTAAGAGTGGATGGGGTGGAGGGGGGGGGGGGTTAAGGGGGAATGGAGTGAGTGCATGGAGGGGGAAGGGCAAGAGGCAGATTGCGGGGGGGTGAGGGGAGGAGAGGGGATCAGGGGCGTCACAACGGGAACCCGTCAGCCGCCCCTGTGCAGTTAGGGACTATGGGTGAGTGGTGGAATATTGCATTGGGGGAACGGGTTGCTTGGGGGAAACGGGTGAGTGGTGGAATATTGCGTTGGGGAATGGGTTGCGTTGGGTGAGCAGGCCTCCCATGTGACTGGGACCCAACGGGTCCCACTTAGTCTAGTTATACATAAATACAATCTAGCCAAGCTGAAGTACCATTAACAAATGTAATCCCATAGTTACTGGGATAATTATACTGAAACCACATTAGTACCAGCGATTGGACGACACTGTGGCGTAGGGTTAAAGTTGCTGCCTTACAGCACCAGAGATCCGGATTCGATCCTGACCACGGGTGCGATCTGTAGGAGTCTCCCAGTGACCGCGTGGGTTTTCTCCGGGTGCTCCAGTTTCCTCCCACATTCCAAAGATGTGCAGACTTGTAGGTAAATTGGCTTTGGTAAATTGTCTCTAGTGTTAGATAGAACTAATGTATGGGGAACACTAGTAAGCGTGGAGTCTGTGGGACAAATTACCCGTTTCCACACTGTATCTCTAAACATGATCCTATATTGAATAATAACTATTTCTGGTAAAAAAAAAAATATTCCTTAAGGTGTTGAAAATTCATATGAACATCAACTATCACCTGCTATTTAATCTTGACACTACAACACACCAAAACTGAAAAATCTAACCACCCGAATTCAAAATATTCTCTATTTCTAAGCAATTGAAATTGTGCATATTTCAAAATGCTTTAAAATATTGTAAGCATAGATTTCACGATAATTTAATATTATTTCAATGTCATCCATTGTATTCAACAACATTATTAATGGAAGCTCTCAAGCTCTCCATAACCTTTGAATTTGAGTAGAGGTGCAAAGTATTAGGAGGACCATGTGTGATATCAGAGGACTTCAAAGATTTCATAATGTGAAGAGGGAAAGGAACCTAGTTCAGGAGGGGAAGAAAAATAGAGAGCGAGAAAAGAAGAAAGAAGAATGATAAGCATTGAAGTCAAAGTCTTTCTGCCTGCCACAACTGCTGCAAGAGAGCTGAAATAAAGGAAGGATAGACACAAAATGCTGGAGTAACTCAGCAGGACAGGCAGCATCTCTGGAGAGAAAGAATAGGTGATGTTTCGGGTCGAGACCCTTCATCAGACTGCCTGAAAAAACGCTGAAGAAGGATCGTCACCCATTCCCCTCCAGAGATGCTGCCTGTCCCACTGAATTACTCCAGCATTTTGTGTCTATCTTCGGTTTAAACTAGCATCTGCAGTTCATTCCTACACAGCTGAAATAAAGTGGTATATTTACAGCTCTGTTCCCATCTGCTACAGTTTTAATATTGATATTTATTCCACTCATTGACGTTCCAATGTGCCTTAGCCTGGAATCGTATAAATATATGGAAATCATGATTTAATTTTAACTATACTGCACATCAAAATTTGGCAGGTAACCCATGGAGACCTTGAAAGATAAAAGTAAAACATATTGTGTAGTGCAGACAAAGAAAGTTCTAGACATATCTGTGTCCGGTTTTTCCCCCTTCATCCCTGAAAATCCTTCCAAAACCCTCCCTCTTCAATCAATGCTACCAGGTAGTTTCCTGATCAGCTGATTTTCCAAGTTCCAAAGTCAATCAACATTCAGATGTGCTGCCCAAAGATCCTATAGCAAGCAAGATAGACCACTCCTTCTAAATGCAATGGGCTGACGTGTAGTACGCAACAGAGCGGAACGTGGGCCTTTTTTTTGTCCATTTCAGTAACCCGACCCGACTCGCAGTGTAATCAACGTTGCGGGGGAACAGTTTGTGTTAATAAATTATAATTCTGACTATGAGGAGAAGATTTCTACCAAATAACTTTTAGTTTTACAAGGATGTTTCTGTCTCGTTTCTATTTCCGTAACCGGCTTCCGTCTCCGCACTAGTATCTTTGCTCCGCTATGGGATCTTTGGTGCGGAGGCAGAAGCCGGTTACGGAAATGGGGCCGAAAATTACCATGAATCTGCCCATGACCGTACTACGTCTTTTTCGTCGAGTGATCTGTCTTGCGTGCTATGGGATCTTTGGTGCTGCCTGCCAATTGAACATCAATATGACTGTTCCAGCAGCAAGTTGCTCAAAGCAGCTCAAGACTTTGTAATTCAAAGTCCAATCAATTTCTTCTCAAGAATTCCTTCTAGACACTGGGAGGAAGAAGAAATACTGGGAAAGAAAAACAAAAAAGCACCTTTTTCCCCCACTTTTTTTTCTCCTTTTTTTCAAAATCACCTTTAAAGGAAAAGAGATAGGAAGATAAGGGAGTAAAACATTGAACATGAAAGGACTCTAGCCAGAAGCAGTCAACTTTAAGGAGGGCCAATTTTGAGTGGATGGAGGTTGGAGTATGAACTACCTATCGAGCAAGTGAGAGGAAAAGCCAAAGTGATTGAGTGAATCATTCTAAGGAAAAAAAAGATTACAACTGATAAGGCTGTGGGAAGGCCAACATAAGGGGAAAATGAGGGGATAGTGAGATAAAGGGAGTGGGTTGATTTGTATGAATTCTTACAGATGTAACGTGTGTGATATGGTAATGACCATATAACTTGTTTATGCCAATGTTGGTTCAGGGATAAAATAAAATATTAACAGTTGAGACTGACGTGACTGGCTGCTAATTCTTTGTAAATAGAACTGGAATAAAGAGTTAAAAGTCTGATTTTTAAGAGAATTAGAAATAATTCAGGATGTACATTTAAATAATGTATATATGTTTGAATAATGATTCAAAATTCTTCTTTGGGAAAGAAAGAAATTCATAAGAAGCTTTATTTATTTATTGAGTAAATGCTTTATTAGAATGAAGTTTCTAACAAGAGCAGGAGGTATATTTCCCAGGCCTACTCCAGCCCACAATCTGCAGGAACATTTAGTATAAACTAAGTATTGTGATCACATCTGGAAAAGAACTGGCTTGATTTCAACGGAAAGGATTAATTTCAAAGATAATCCCTTTGGTTGATCCCGTCATTTCAATAAAAAAAGTCAAAATAGTTTATCTGGTGCACTAAAAAGGCAGATTAGGCTACATTGGCACCTGAGAAGATCTGCAATGCAGCAACCGTAATCACCTACTAAGAGTTCTGCCCTCCATGGACTCCACATTTGATACAAAAGTACTTTAACATGCTGCCTACTATTAACTGTTACTTATGGCTGAAAATCCTTTGAACTAATATGACCCTAGCTAAATGGAGCACTTGGATATTGCCCGATGCTTTAATCAACTCCCTGGCTCCAACCCAAATATATCATGAATCCATTAAACAGAAGTGCACAGAAAGAAATCAAACTCATTTGCAATGTTACAAGTAGTAGAGTGCAGATTCAAATACAATATCCTGCTTTTTCAATGTTATTCAAATAAAGACTTGATGGACTGGATGACGTGCCCAGCTCTTAAACATTTCAAAATGGATGTGATGGGATATTGAGGGTTAGGATAACAAAAATGAAGAAAACAACATGTATAGGGAACTACTGATGGGGGAAGCCAGATATGTGTGCTATTAGTGTGGGGAGGCACTTAAAAAAGAAATTACGGAGGATAAATGGAGTCACAAAATATATTAATGGCAGGCAGGGTCAAGGGAAATTCGTAGGCAATTCGTAAGTAGATTATGAGCAAGAGGAAAAACTAGAGAAAAGGTAGGGCACATTCGCAGGGCTGCCAACTCTCACGCTTTGAGCGTGAGACTCACGCCCTCAAGCAAACTCTCACGCCCTCACGCTGATCAGAAATTTCTCACGCTCAGTGGTGAGAAATTTTGTGATCAACGAAAATTTCAAAACTCGGATAAACTGCATGGTCCGCGGGTGTTGGAGAGCAGGGGCTGCGGGAGGGATGGGAGCAGAACCAGCAGCGGGAACAGATGCGGGGAGCCGGGACTGATGAGTGTTTGCGCCGCTGTCGAGTGTTCGCGGGGCTCATGAATCGCTCGCTGCAGCTCTGGCCATGGAGCACTCCGGACAGTGCGAGTGTCCCGGGCCGCGGAGCCGTCGGAAGCGTTGTGCCGCTGCCGCGAGAGTCTCTGTGCCGAAGGGAAAGACTCTCAAAGAGAGTTGGAGAGAGAGAGAGGGGAAGGAGACAGGGAGACAGTGGGGGGAGAGAGGAAAGACCGAGGGGGCGTGAATGGAGAGAGAGAAGGGGGAGGGGGGGGAGAGAGGTAGGGGAGAGAGAGGGGGGAGGGGGGGGGAGAGAGGGAAGAGAGAGAGAGGTGAGAGGGAAGAAAGAAGGAAGAGAGAGGGGGTGGAGAGGGAGGAGAGGGTAGGAGAGAAAGGGAGAGAGAGGGGGAAGAGAGAGGGGAGAGAGGGGGAAAGAGAGAGAGATGGGGTGGCAAAGAGAAAGAGGAGATAGAGACAGAGGAGAAAGAGAGAGGGGTGAGAGAGCCAGGGTGAGAGTGAGGTGGGAGGGAGAAATGGGGGAGAGAGGGAGAGAGAGATGAGAGAGAGAGGGGTGGGGAGATAAGAGGTGAGAGGAGAGACAGAGAGAGAGGGGAGAGTGTGTAGGGAGGGAGAGAGGGAGAGATAGAGAGGGAGGGAGAAAGAGAGAGATGGGGAGAGAGGGGGAAGAGAGGGAGGGAGAGAGCAGAGGGGGAGAGAGAGAAGAAAGAGAGAGGGAGAGAGGGGGGGAGAGAGTTAAGGGAAAGAGAGGGGAGAGAGAGTTAGGGGAAAGAGAGGGGAGAGAGAGTTAGGGGAAAGATAGAGTTAGGGGAGAGAGAGGGAGAGGGGGGAGAGGAGAGAGGGGACGAGAGAGAGAGGGGAGAGTGAGGTGGGAGGGAGAGAGGGGGAAGAGAGAGAGGGAGAGAGAGGGAGAGAGAGAGAGGTGAGAGAGGGGAAGAGAGGAGAGAGAGGGGGGGAGAGTTAGGGGAAAGAGAGAGAGGGGACGAGAGAGAGGGGGAGAGTGAGGTGGGAGGGAGAGAGGGGAAAGAGAGAGGGGGGGGAGAGAGGGGGAGAGAGGGGAAGAGAGGAGAGAGAGAGGGGGGAGAAAGGGGGAGAGAGAAGAGAGAGGGAAGGGGAGAGAGTGAGAGGGGTGAGACAGGGGAGAGAGGAGAGGGGAAGGGGGGAGAGAGAGGGGGGTTGAGAGGAGAGAGAGCGGAAGAGAGGAGGAGAGAGAGAGGGGAGAGAGAGGGATGAGAGTGAGGTGGGAGGGAGAGAGTGAGGGGAGAGAAAGAGAGGAGGAGAGAGAGAGGAGAGAGAGAGCGGGAGAGAGAGGGGGGGGGAGAGGGAGAGATTTTCACTTACTGTAACTGCAGGAAAAATGTTCCCGATGTTGGGGGCGTTCAGAACCATGGGTCACAGTTTAAGAATAAAGGGGGGGCCAGTTAGGACTGAGATGAGAACAAACATTTTTTCACGCAGAGAGTTGTGAATCTGTGGAATTCTCTGCCACAGAAGGCAGTGCAGGCCAATTCACTGGATGTTTTCAAGAGAGAGTTACATTTAGTTCTTGGGGCTAACGACATCAAGGGATATGGGGAAAAAACAGGAAAGAGGCACTGATTTTAGATGAATAGCTATGATCATATTGAATGGCAGTGCTGGCTCGAAGGGCTGATGGCCTATTCCTGCACCTATTTTCTATGTTTCTATGCTTGAGTATATGGCAATAAAACTCGATCACTTGATTTTGAAGCATTCATGCATGGTGGAGGTGTAATGTAGTCATAGAGTGATACAGTGTGAAAACAGGCTCTTCGGTGCAACTTGCCCACACCCGCCAACATGTCCCAGCTACGCCACCTGCTTTTGGTCCATACCTCCAAACCTGTCCTATCCATGTATCAGTCTAACTTTTTCTTAAATGTTGGGATGGTCCCTGCCTCAACTACCTCCTCTGGCAGCTTGTTCCATACACCCATCACCCTTTGTGTGGATAAAGTTACCACTTAAAAAGTTGCCTCTTAAAAATACTTCATACAATAAACATTTAAATCATACTTCTACAGTGCACTAAAACATGATTTTAATACATCAAATTTCAAAAGGTTCCTACCCTGGGAGAGGGGACACCCTTCTTCCACACCCTCTCCCCACTCGGTTGCTCCACTCCCTCACTGGGTACCCCCAAGGCCAGTGATCAGTGATCGCACAGCCTCCCCCCTTTCAAAAATGCTCCAATCCAATTTAAAGCATACATATTGCATTCAAGTGTAAGTTAAAAGACAGTATGCACCATATTGCACAATTTCAAGCTGAAAAATGCAAATGTTCCGTACCAATGGGAGAGGGACACCCTCCTTCCACCCCCCCGGTCACTATGCTCCCTCGGGCTTTGGTCTTTCGCAATTTCGAACTACCAACTCTCACCCAATGTTGGCAGCCCTGCATTCGGAACAGCTGGACCAATATGTGCAGCCCTAAGGTGAGGTCTGAAAATAATACTTTTCACATAATTCACAAAGGAAATAGAATTTGCAGTTTGAGTGTTCAGTGAAGGAAGAGGTGAAAGATCAATATAGGTCACCATAAAGAACATCTTTACTGAATGCCATTGCAGTCTTAAATGTCATGAATCCATGAATACTCAGGATCAGATAGGATTTATCCGTGGCTGCTATGGGAGGCAAGTAAAAAGATTGCTGACAATCTGGTAAGATTTTCAGATCTTTGCTGGACACAAACAAGGCACCAAATGAATGGAGGACAGTAAATATGATTCCCCTTTTCACAAAAGGCAGCAGGGAATTATCTGCTAACTGCAGACGTGAGCCTAACATCAATGGTGGGCAAGATATGGTAGGAAGACGGAGAGGATTAATGATTACTTGGAAAAGCAGAGACAAATCAGAGACCATTAACATGACTTTGTCAAGGGCATATCCTGTCAGATCAATTTGATTGAATCCTTTGAGGGGGGTAAAAATCAGTATCAATGAGAACAACGCAGTAGATATGATTTACATGGATTTTAATAAACCCTTTGATAAGGTCCCACATGATTTCAGCCCATCGGGTGGCAAAATGGATAGCATGCATACAAAAAGCGTTTCAATGTATCTCGGTACATGTGACAATAATAAACCAACACCAAAATTAGGTTGACAATGGTAGAGAGTTGTTCTTGAGATTGAATGCCTATAGGAACAATACTGGAACCAATGCTGTTTGCAATGTACATGTATGACTTGGCTGACAAAAGCAAGATCAGGTAGTTCATATATGACATGAAAACAAGCTTTTCAAAAAGGGTGGTGGTATGACAGGGTTACAAAAAATGTAATGTGAAATAATGTGTACGCTGCGCACATCACGAGCGCGAAGCGTGAAGTCCCTCGATGCCGGGGTCCAGGGGTTCAGGGGTTTTAGATGCTCTCTGATGCATTCTAAGCCTTATTTTGGAGCATTTTTGCACCAAATTTATGACCAACATTTCAGAAATTAACAGGAATCTGAGAGGTAGCTTTTTCACACAAAGGGTGGTGGGTGTATGGAACGAGCTGCCAGAGGAGGTATTTAAGGCTGGGACTATCCTAATGTTTAAGAGACATTTGGACATGTACATGGATAGGACAGGTTTAGATGGATATGGGCCAAATGCGTGTGAGTGGGACTAGTGTAGATGGGACATGTTGGTCGGTGTGGGCACGTTAGGCTGAAGGACCTGTTTCCACACTGCATCATTCTACTACTAAAAAGTTAAGAAGAAAAATGTATGTAGTTTAGAGCAGATTTGAAAGAGGAGTGAAATGTGAAGGCAGAGAGAGGTTTATGGGTGGAAAGGAACATAGGAAAGGAGGAGGTAGAGTGGGCTTGGACAGATGGGTGAAAGGAAAATAGACACAAAGTGCTGGAGTAACTCAGTGGGTCAGGCAGCATCTCTGGATAACATGGATAGGTGACATGTCACATAGTGCTGGAGTAACTCAGTGGGTCAGGCAGCATCTCTGGAGAAAAGGTATAGATTATATTTCGGGTCAAGACCCTTCTTCAGTAATATTCATGATGTGACATGCATAGACTTTCCTGAATGTTACCCAAACCATCGTGAGCTACTTTGTTACGGTGCTTGCCCTCTCCTATAACGTTTCTGCTGCCTTGGGTGATGCAGGACAGGACACAATCTAGGGACACTGTGTGAAGCTGTTGCCGTCTGTCCCAGTCTGGTAAAAACCTGGATGGAGTGGATGTGGAGAGGCTGTTTCCACTAGTGGGAGAGTCTATGACCAGTGGCCACAGCCTCAGAATTAAAAGACATTCCTTTAGGAAAGAGATGAGCAGGAATTTCTTAAGTCAGAGGGCGGTGAACTGTGGAATTCATTGCCACAGACAGCTGTGGAGGCCAAGTTAATGGACATTTTTCAGGAGAAGATTGATAGATTTTTGATTGATACGGGTGTCAGAGGTAATGGGGAGAAGGCAGGAGAATTGGTTTGAGAGGGAAAGATAGATAGTCATAGAGTGATAAATTGTGGAAACAGGCTCAGCATGTCCCATTTACACTAGTCCCACCTGCCCACGTTTGATCCATATCCCTCCAAACCTGTCCAATCCATGTACCTGTCTAACAGTTTCTTAAATGTTGCAATAGTTCCTGCCTCAACTACCTCCTCTGGCAGCTTGTTCCATACACCTACCACCCTTTGTGTGAAAAATATTCCCATCAGATTCCTATTAAATCTTTTCCCCTTCACCTTAAACTTATGTCCTCTGCTCAATTCACCTACTCTGGGCAAAAGACTCAACCATATCTATTCAAATCATAATTTTATACATCTCTATTAGATCATCCCTCATCCTCCTGTGTTCCATGAAATAGAGTCCCAGCCTACTCAACCTCTCCCTTTAGCTCTGGCCCTCTAGTCCTAACAACATCCTCATAAATCTTCACTGTACCTTTTACAATTTGATGACATCTTTCCTATAACATGGTGCCCAGAACTCAATACAATACTCTGAATGCGGCCTCACCAACTTCTTATGCAACTGCAACATGACCTCCCAACCTCTATACTCAGCCTGACCCGCTGAGTTACTCCAGCACTCTGTGAAACGTCACAGAACAGGGCAAGTATAGCAAGTTTGCTGATGAGACAGAAGTGAGTGGTTTTGCAGATAGTGAAGATGGTTGTGAAAGATTGCAGTAGATTCTGGATCGATTAGCCAGGTGAGCAGATGAATAGTTGATGGTTGCATGGTTCCTTGAAGGTCGAGTCGCAGGTACATCAGGTGGTCAAAAAGTATTTTGGCACGTTGGCCTTCATCAGTCAGAGTATTGAGTATAGAAGTTGGGAGGTCATGTTGCAGTTGTATAAGACGTTGGTGAGACCGCATTTAGAATATTGTGTTCAGTTCTGGGCACCATGTTATAGGAAAGATGCCAAAATGAAGAGTACAGAGATCCCCATCCTGGATCAGTCCAATCAGGGTTGTGTCGTCCGCAAACTTGAGAAGCTTGACAGAGGTGTCTGTGGAGGTGCAGTCATTGGTGTAGTGAGAGTAGAGGAGAGGGGAGAGTACGCATCTTGCGGTGCTCCTATGCTGAGTGTTTGAGGGTCCGAGATATGCTTTCCCAGCCGCACATGCTGCTTCCTGTCTGTCATAAGCTGGTGATCCACCGACAGAGGGGTTCAGGCACAGTCAACTCTGAAAGTTTGGAGCGTAGTAGCTCTGGCACAATGGTGTTGAATGCAGAGCTAAAATCAACAAACAAAATCCTCGCATAAGTCCCCTGGCGGTCTAGGTGCTGGAGGATGAAGTGCAGGCTCAGATTGACTGCGTCATCCACAGATCTATTGGCCCTATATGCAAACTGCAGAGGGTCTGGCAGGGGGAATGTGATATTTTTCAGCTTGGCCAGCACAAGCCTTTCAAGGGTCTTCATGACTAGAGGTCAGTGCGACAAGCCTGCAGTCTTTAAGACCAGTAATCCTTGCCTTTTTGGGTACAGGGTACAGCTTCAAATTCCTGGGCGTGCATATCTCTGAAGATCTTTCCTGGTCCGAGAACACTGATGCAATTATAAAGAAAGCTCATTAGCACCTCTACTTCCTGAGAAGATTGCGGAGAGTCGGTATGTCAAGGAGGACTCTAACTTCTACAGGTGCACAGTAGAGAGCATGCTGACCGGTTGCATCGTGGCTTGGTTTGGAAACTTGAGCGCCCTGGAGCGGAAAAGACGACAAAATGTGGTAAACACTGCCCAGTCCATCATCAACTCTGACCTCCCTTACATCGAGGAGATCTATCGCAGTCGCTGCCTCAAAAAGGCTGGCAGCATCATCAATGACCCACACCATCCTGGCCACACACTCATCTCCCCACTACCGTCAGGTAGAAGGTACAGGAGCCAGAAGACTGCAACGACCAGGTTCAGGAACAGCTTCTTCCCCACAGCCATCAGGCTATTAAACTCGGGTCAGACAAAACTCTGAACATTAATAGCCAATAAACTGTTTATTTGCACTTTATCAGTTTAATTATTCATGTGTATATATATTTATGCAATGGTATATGGACACACTGATCTGTTCAGTATTCGTGCCTACTATGTTCTGTTGTGCTAAAGCAAAGCAAGAATTTCATTGTCCTATCAGGAACACATGACAATAAAACTCTCTTGAACTCTTAAATCTTATATTCTACATTTTGCATTGACCCAGATGCTTTTTTGTTGATACCCAATTGAAATAAGAGAAATTATTTTGTATCATGTGATTGCTTTAATTTTGGGAGGAATAGTCCTTACAGTTCTTCGTGACAGATTTGTTACTAACTGTTTAAGAAGGAACTGCAGATGCTGGAAAATCGAAGGTACACAAAAAAGCTGTAGAAACTCATCGGGTGCAGCAGCATCTATGGAGCGAAGGAAATAGGCAACGTTTCGGGCCAAAACCCTTCTTCAGACTGTTACTAACTGTTGTTTTATTATGTATTTGTTTCAGGAAAATGCCATTATACATGTACATTGTTTACCATGGTCATTTGATGCATGTAGTAATAGTAATTTCCTGATATTAATATTGATAAAGATAATTAATTGAAGCTAGTCATATTCAACAATTAAAATTTAAAATCCCATTTGTGTCCCTTAGAAACATCTGGGTTTTTCTTGTCTGATTTATTCTTCAAATCAATCACCATTTCTCACTTAAACAGTCATAAGTGTACTATGCTCACTTTCACATGGTCAGTCATCCTGCATAATCTTCAGCCCTTCCAAACATCGTGAAATAAATTCTCACATTTACAGCAGGAAATAGCAGTAGTGTTGATGTACAAATGCAGCAAAGATATTATTGAATACAATAGCGCACTCAGCGGCCACATTGCCAAATCATGCTCTGATTTCCTCGGCACTCTTGTTCTTACCACAATGCCTGTAAATGATATAGAAGATCAGCTTACAAATGGAAGTGCACATTGATCCATTGGATAAAACAAATATGTATGCAAGTTTCAGAAATTGATTTATGAATTTGGCTCATATTTTGTCATTGTATTTTTTTTGGGCTGCAAAATTGTGTTTGTTACAGCAACTGAGTATATTTGGGATTGTAGCCAAATATCAGGCTCAGCAAGAATGTATGGTGATAGTACATTTAAGGCAAGATAAACAATAACATTGCCTTTTACATTGCACAACCTTCCAAACTCGATCCTTTATACTGTACATGTGGGAAAAAGGCAACGAGGATTATCAACAAGGTGATTCATTTTATATGTAGGAAGGAACTGCAGATGCTGGTTTAAACTGAAGATAGAGACAAAAAGCTGGAGTAACTCAGTGGGTCAGACAGCATCTCTGGAGAAAAGGAATAGGTGGTGTTTAGGGTCAAGACCCTTCCTCAGACCTAAATAAGGACTGACGAAGGGTCTCGACCCAAAACATCACCTATTCTTTTTTTCCAGAGAAGCTGTCTGACCGGCTGAGTTACTCCAACTTTTTTTTTGTCTACCTTTGATTCATTTTATATATTCCTAGCAGTTTTTGTCACCTTAATGCCATACCAAGTGGAAACTAAATGTTTATCTATAAATGTCTGGGAGGTAGGAACTTCAAGTAAGCTGAACTGGATGAAATAATCAGAGAAAGGATGTACTTGGGTCAGGATTTTAAGCATGGAGTTGAAAATGTAGTGCACAAATTGGCAGTTACTGAAGCTCTTGATAAAGAGAGGTCTAAACATTTGCAAGTTGTGAATCCAGATGGATTTTCAAGGAATAAACACAGAAGCAACTGTGGCTGGAAGTGTGATGGAACGGTCAGTCTAGAATAAAGTGCAATGCTTAACTTATATGATGTGCAGCTATCATGATGATATTTTGCACCCCCCCCCCTAGATGGTGGGAAGGTCAAAGCCGGTGATGGACTGAGTGGAGCAGTGGTCACAACTTTTTGTAGTCTTTTTCTCTCCTGGACGTTCAAGTTGCCTAACCAGGCCACGATACAACCAGTCAGAATGCTCTCTACCATGCACCTGTAGAAGTTTAGGAGAATCCTCTTCGACATGCCGAATCTCCGTAATCTTCTCAGGAAGTAGAGTCACTGATCTGCCTTCTTTATAATTGCATCGGTGTGCTAGGTCCAGGAAAGATCTTCGAAAATATGCATGCCCAGGAATTTGAAGTTATTGACCCTCTGCACCATTGATGTGAACAGGACCACTTGGACAATAAAAACACAAATAGACTACAGATCAGCATTCAACCACTCCAATCTTGCTACCTAGCTCAGAGACCTGGGTCTCTGTGTATCCCTTTGTAACTGGATCCTCGACTTCCTCTATCAGCAGTGGGGCAGTTCAAACCTGTGCGCTCAGCCCCTGCTCTACTTACTCTATACTCATGACTTTGTAGCCAAACACAGGTCCAACTCCAACTTTAAATTTGGTGATGACATGACTGTCGTTGGACAATTTGCAGATAATGAAGAGTCATGGTATAGGAGGGAGATCGATTGTATGATTGAACGATGCCAGAACAACAACCTTGCTCTCAACATCAGTAACACCAAGGAAGTGATGGAAAGCTAAGGATCAATAAACCCATTTTCATCGATGGGTCGGTGTGGAGAGAGTTCCTAACGCGTGCATATCTCCGTGGATCTGTCCTGGACCCAGAAAATTGATGCAATCATAAAAATAGCCTATCAATGCCTCTACTACCTTGGAAGATTGAGGAGAATCAGTATGTAGATGAATACACTTTTGAACTTCTACATGTGTACAGTGGAGAGCATACTGACTGGTTGTGTCACAGTCTGCTTCTGCAAATTGAACACCTAGGAATGAATGGGATTACAGAGCGTGGTAGACACTACCTGGTCCATCACAGGTACTGACATCCCCCACTTTGAAGGGATCTATAGGAGGTACTGCATCAAAAAGTCAGCCAACATCATAGACCCAGATTTCCCTGGCTACGTTCTCAAGAATATTTGTCTGAAGAGTAGCCTCTTCCCAACATACATCAGGTTCCATCAAACGCCTACCCCTCCATTCCCTGGCCACATTCAGGGAAATCTGATAATCCAGCTGTGCTTTTACTTGTTGCCTACAAATAAAAACAAGCGGAAAGATCTAGTACAGGCCATCAGTGCTGATCTGCAAAAACAGATGACATCCTATGCTTTGAGGCAGTCTATATTCAGGGTATCTGCAGTTTGCCTACCACAACAGGTCCACGGATGATGCCATCTTCCTGGCCTTAAATTCAGCCCTGAACCACCTGGATAAGGAGACCTCGGTATATCAAACTCCTATACATAGACTCCAGCTCTGCTTTCATTATCCCAACCAAGCTCATCTCCAAACTCGTAGAACTTGGAGTCAGCAGTCATCCCTGCAACTGGATCCTCGACTTCCTGACAAACAGACCGCAATGAGTGAGGATAGGTTATAAATCATTCTCATCAATAATCTACAACATTGGTTCCCCACAAGGATAAATTCTCCGCCCCCTACTATTCTCCTTATATACTCATAACTGTATAGCCATATACCAAACCACTTCAATTTCTAAGTTCACAGATGATACCACCGTAGTGGGCTGGATATCAAATGATGATGAGTCAGTACAGAAAGAAGATTGAGAACCTCATAACCTGGTGCCAAGACAACCTTTCCCTTAATGTTAGCAGGTCATAGGAAATTGTGATTGACTTCAGGAATAGATGCAGTACACACACACACACATACATTGATGGTACCAAAGTAGAGATGGTCGAACACTTCAAGTACCTATGAATAAGTATCACCAGAAATTTGTTCTGGACCAGCCACAGCGAAGCTATGGCCAAGAAAGCACATCAACACTTCAACTTCCTTAGAACCTGAGGAAGTTCGGCATGTCCCCAACAACCCTCACCAAATTCTGCAGATGTGTCGTAGAAAGCATTTTATTTTGGGATGCATCACAGCATGGTTTGGGAACAGCTCCATCCAAGAACACAAGAAATTGCAGTTGTGGGCGTAGCCCAGACCATCATGCAAACCAACCTCCCTTCTATTGACTCCATCTACACTTCAGTTTGCCTCGGCAAGGCCACTAGCACAATTTAGGACCAGTCTCACCCTGATCACTCCCTGTTTTCCCCTCCCGATCAAGAAAGAGCTACAAAGCTACAAACCTTAGCATTTGATAAGGTCCCACATTAGGAGATTAGTGGGCAAAATTAGGGCACATGGTATTGAGGGAAGAGTGCTGACATGGATAGAAAATTGGTTGGCAGACAGGAAACAGAGAGTAGGGATTAACGGGTCCCTTTCAGAATGGCAGGCAGTGACTAGTGGGGTACCGCAAGGCTTGGTGCTGGGACTGCAGCTATTTACTATATACGTCAATGATTTGGATGAAGGGATTCAAAGTGACATTAGCAAATTTGCAGATGACACAAAACTGGGTGGCAGTGTGATTATCTAAATGGTGTCAAGTTGGGAAAAGGGGAAGTACAACGGGATCTGGGGGTCCTTGTTCATCAGTCACTGAAAGTAAGCATGCAGGTACAGCAGGCAGTGAAGAAAGCGAATGGCATGTTAGCCTTCATAACAAGAGGAGTTGAGTATAGGAGCAAAGAGGTCCTTCTGCAGTTATATAGGGCCCTAGTGTGACCGCACCTGGAATATTGTGTGCAGTTTTGGTCTCCAAATTTGAGGAAGGACATTCTTGCTATTGAGGGAGTGCAGCATAGGTTTACAAGGTTTATTCCCGGGATGGCGGGAATGTCATATGCTGAGAGAATGGAGCGGCTGGGCTTGTATACTCTGGAGTTTAGAAGGATGAGAGGTTATCTTATTGAAACATATAAGATTATAAAGAGTTTGGACATGCTAGAGGCAGGAAACATGTTCCCGATGTTGGGGGAGTCCAGAACCAGGGGCCACAGTTTAAGAATAAGGTGTAAGCCATTTAGAACGGATATGAGGAAACACTTTTTCACACAGAGAGTTGTGAGTCTGTGGAATTCTCTGGTGGAGGCCGGTTCTCTGGAAACTTTCAAGAGAAAGAGCTAGATAGGGCTCTTAAAGATAGTGGACTCAGGGGAAATGGGGAGAAGGCAGGAACGGGGTACTGATTGGGGATGATCAGCCATGATCACATTGAATGGCGGTGCTGGCTCGAAGGGCTGAATGGCCTACTCCTGCACCTATTGTCTATTGTCTAAAACGCGTACCCAATGATTCAATTATACTTTATTGTCACGTGTACTGACGTACAGTGAAATTCTTTGCTTTTGCATACAATCCAGTAAAATCTTACAGCAAACTTCACCTACACAGTACACATTTCTGGCGCCGCCAATGTTTCAAAAGTTCTTTGTAGTCTGATCTTCTCGCAGCGGTGAACTAGAATTGCCGCCGCATATGGCTCTTGGAGGTCCTCCGCCGGGTCCCTCTTAGCTCTCAGCCCGCCAGACGTTCGGCTCCGCAGTACATCGTGGGAGTAAAGGGCATCTACAGTGGCTTGCAAAAGTATTCATATCCCTTTCCACATTTTGTCACGTTACAACCACAAACGTAAATGCATTTTATTGGGATTTTATGTGATAGACCAACACAAAGTGGTGCATAATTGTGAAGTGGAAGGAAAATGATAAATGGTTTTCAAATCTTTTTACAAATAAAAAACTGAAAAGTGTGGCATGCAAAAGTATTCAGCCTCCCTGAGTCAATACTTTGTAGAACCACCTTTCGCTGCAATTACAGCTGCAAATCTTTTGGAGTATGTCTCTACCAGCTTTGCACATCTAGAGACTGAAATTTTTGCCCATTCTTCTTTGCAAAATAGCTCAAGCCCAGTCAGATTGGATGGAGAGTGTCTGTGAACAGCAATTTTCAAGTCTTGCCAGAGATTCTCAATTGGATTTAGGTCTGGACTTTGACTGGGCCATTCTAACACATGAATATGCTTTGATCTAAACCATTCCATTGTAGCTCTGGCTGTATGTTTAGGGTCGTTTAGGTATCGCCTCGGCGCAGAGGGAGAAGAGGAGGGAAGAGACAGTAACTCTAAGACTTTTGCCTCCATCACAGTGAGGAGGTGTTTGGTGAACTCACTGTGGTGGATGTTAATTTGTGTTTATTGTGTGTTGTTATTATTACATGTATGGCTGCAGGCAACAGCATTTCGTTCAGACCGAAAGGTCTGAATGACAAATAAAGGATTCAATTCAAGTTGTCCTGCTGGAAGGTGAACCTCCACCCCAGTCTCAAGTCTTTTGCAGACTCTAACAGGTTTTCTTCCAAGATTGCCTTGTATTTGGCTCCATCCATCTTCCCATCAACTGACCAGCTTCCCTGTCCCTGTTGAAGAAAAGCATCCCCACAGCATGATGCTACCACCACCATGTTTCACAGTGGGGATGGTGTGTTCAGGGTGATGTGCAGTGTTAGTTTTCCGCCACACATAGCGTTTTGCATTTAGGCCAAAAACTTCAATTTTGGTCTCATCTGACCAGAGCACATTCCTCCACATGTTTGCTGTGTCCCCCACATGGCTTGTGGCAAACTGCAAACGGGACTTCTTATGGCTTTTTTTCAACAACGGCTTTCTTCTTGCCACTCTTCCATAAAGGCCCGATTTGTGGAGTGCACGACTAATAGTTGTTCTGTGGACAGATTCTCCCACCTGAGCTGTGGATCTCTGCAGCTCCTCCAGAGTTACCATGCTCTCCTTGCCCGGCCTGTCAGTTTAGGTGGACGGCCATGTCTTGGTAGGTTTGCAGTTGTGCCATACTCTTTCCATTTTCGGATGATGGATTGAACAGTGCTCCGTGAGATGTTCATAGCTTGGGATATTTTTTTATAACCTAACCCTGCTTTAAACTTCTCCACAACTTTATCCCTGACCTGTCTGGTGTGTTCCTTGGGCTTCATGATGCTGTTTGTTCACTAATGTTCTCTAACAAACCTCTGAGGCCTTCACAGAACAGCTGTATTTATACTGAGTAGAGATTACACACAAGTGGACTCTATTTACTAATTAGGTGACTTCTGAAGGCAATTGGTTGCACTGGATTTTATTTAGGGGTATCAGAGTAAAGGGGGCTGAATACTTTTGCACGCCACACTTTTCAGTTTTTTATTTGTAAAAAAATTTGAAAACCATGTATCATTTTCCTTCCACTTCACAATTTTGCACCCCTTTGTGTTGGTCTATCACATAAAATCCCAATAAAATATATTTATGTTTGTGGTTGTAACGTAACAAAATGTGGAAAAGTTCATGGGGTATGAATACTTTTGCAAGCCACTGTACAGGTTCAGGGACTGTTTATTCCCAGCTGTTAACAGGCCTCTCACCAGTTAAGAGTGCAATCCTGATCTCTCATCTACCTCAGTGGAGACCTTTGAACCATCTTTAATCAGACACTATTGGACTTTATCTTGCACTGATTGTTGTACCCTTTGTCTGTACATTGTGGACAACTTGATTGTAATCATGTACGGTCTTTTCTTTGACTGGATACCATGCATATAGCATTTCACTATATCTCGGTACACATGACAATAATAAACTAAACTCTTGAACATTACATATTAAGCAATCTTTGGTTGCACTTTGGGGTGTTATTTTGCTCTACTATTGGTGTTATTAATTTATTGAATTTTTGTTTATTATATATATATATATATATATATATATCTTTGTGCATCTTTTTTACAGGTCTGTTATGCTGCTGTAGTAAGAATTTCGCGTCGCCTATTTCCTTCGCTCCATAGATGCTGCTGCACCCACTGAGTTTCCCCAGCAATTTTGTGTACCTTGACTATTGACTACGATGGCTAACCTCTTACTTTGGGACTATGTCCCTAGTATCTAAGCACCCCAGCCAGGGTAAACATTAACTCTACCTCTTGCTTGTCAAACCCTGCAAGTATTTTGGCTTTTTCACAGAGATCATATTTCATTCTTGTGAACTCAAGAAAATACAGGCCAAGTCTGTTTAATCTCTCCTTACAGGAAAAACACTGTC
The DNA here is from genome assembly GCF_010909765.2 of Amblyraja radiata. NCBI lineage: Eukaryota > Metazoa > Chordata > Chondrichthyes > Rajiformes > Rajidae > Amblyraja > Amblyraja radiata. The sequence continues at coordinate 57,859,179 of NC_045961.1, forward strand.
CGAGAAAATGAAATAGTGAACCTTTGACGCATTCCATCACAAGTATATCCTTCCTTCGGTAGGAAGACCAAATCTGTGCACAATATTTCAGATGTGATCTTACCAGCATCCAGTATAATTGCAAAATGCGATTGTCAATAAGAGTGAAATATTTAATCACTGCAGAGATCAGGGTAACTCACGGATTCAAGTTTTCTCGAGGATTTTCACCCTTATGCCTCCTTTCATGTAATAACCCCGCTCATCTTGCTAAGTTTATTCAGCTCAAACAAATAATAAGCAGCAATCTGAAAGGCAGCACTTCTACTGAACTATTCTTAGCTGCTGGATAGTGTGCCCACTTTACATTCTTGTGCGAACCTTTCAAACAAAATCATTAATCATTTATTTTAAGTCAGACAGTGAATGAATGACACAGTTGAACTGCCATACACAAGTATTTGAAACACATATCCTAATCAATTAATTTTTTTTCAAAGGCATCACAAATAAAATGTTTTTAATACTCTTTACAGGATGATAGATTGCATTGCGATGAAAATCTGTTTTTTAAATATGTACTACATCAATTCAAGTCCAAAAATGTCCATTGTTCAAAACTATTTGTATATTGTCGCAGTGTTTATTTATCAATCATTCTTTAAAGATTGTGATATTATCTGCAGACAGATAGCCACCTAACACCAGGGACTCATCAAATAAATATTGGGGGGGCAGAGGTAGTGATGGGTATTGAGAATGTCAGATGGTCATGTGTGGATGTGAGGGGGTATAAGAAAAAAATAGGATTGGGTTAGGATTCCGGTCCATTGGAATAAATGCAAAAAAATGGGTCTTGAATGATGTGTGACAGCACCAGATGGACATCACAAAGGTGGGGGTGAAGCATCAGTGTTGGGACTGCTACTGTGTAGGATTGTAGTGAAGGATGAAGCTAAATAATTAGCCTACTGGTGGGTGTCCATGTCCGGCACTGCAGTAAAATCTGATTTATCCTGCAAAGCATACCCATGCAAAGGGAATGATATCATCCCACATGCCCCGACACATTAACTATTTTGGGGTAGAAGGACCAACCTGGAAAAAATCAAATTCTCTGAGTGTAATAAATCGAGGTAGTTGAAAAAAATAATAATTTTCATTGGGAGGGAGAAAAAGCTGTTCAATTGCATATGATGTAAAATAGTAAGCTATAGAATTTCCAGACAAACTCTCAAAATGATTTCTACTTATTAGAAATACAATAATTTAGTTAAGAAAATGTTGCAACTGATACCTCGATTCATTCAGAAATTATATATAGCAAAATCAGAGAAGTAAAACAGCAGAAAAAAATGTTAAAATATTTGCTCAACATAATGCAGTAAACGTTCTTTGTATGTACACATCTCACAGAGCTCTTAATTTGACAAAAACGATAGACATGATATTGCTGCAATGTTTCTTTTTCATGACCTTTCTACCTATCAGATTTCTGCAATATTTGCTGTATTGCACAAGTTGAATTTTCAGCATAGATAGTGTCAAATAATTACTTTCATTTATATGGCTCTTTTATGTAAAAAGAGATAGTAGAATTATAAACACATTTAAAATGGGTGTTGGGGGCATTGTTGCACAATATTTGTAAAAAAAATAAATAGACGCAGATAGATCAAATTTCTAGGCATGAGATTCATCTAGGCTTAGACCGAAACATTCAAAACATTTTACATTTTTAACATTTCCTTTTGAGTAAAGGATGTCACTGAATCTGCACTTCTTTGCTGCAAATGGACTGCAAAGATCAACAGATAGCGAGGCAGCGAGATTGGTGTAAATATATTACATATCCACTGCACAGCAAGAGAGAAAAATAAGCACGGTGTACATGTTTTCGCAGTTCTCCACGTTTGTTAGAGATTCATTATTTTCCCAGCAATGCATATTATTAGATTATCATAAATACTGCATAAGGAGCATGCTGGAGTAAAAAGGAAAGAACTGTTTCCCTGTCAAAATCAAAGGGACAAATAAAGTGGGAGGCTGGTGTGCCCCCTCCCATGGTATGGAGCTTTTGCATTTTTCATCTTGAAATTGTGCAGTCTGTAAGTAATGTGAAATAATGCACCATGATATGACATAAATTTAGCTCTCTGAACTGTAAAAGAGCCACTCTTCCTCCCGCCAGTCCATGTCACGAGATCATGACTGTTATTTTAGCTCTGTAAATAATGTTGCATTGGAAGAAAAGGCTCTTTTTCATGCCTTCAGTTACAGGATGGTGCACTTCGAAGGTAAAATGAATCATGATGTGACAATCCTGGAAACACTGGTCAAACTATTTAAGAATGTAAAGTCAGGGCTGCCAACATTAGGTGAGAGTTGGGAGTGAGAAATTGCGAGGGAACAAGCCTGAGGGAGCGTAGCGACCGAAGGGGGAGGGGTGGGTGTGGGAGGGGGGATGTGGGAGGGGGGGTGTGGGAGGGGGGGTGTGGGAGGGGGGGAATCCCCCGTCCCATTGGTAAGGAGCTTTTGCATTTTTCAACTTGAAATTGTGCAATCTGGTGCATACTGTAGCGAGTCTTTTAACTTACACTTGCATGCAATATTTATGCTTTAAATTGGATTTGCTATGAATAAGGTTAGGCTAAATTACATTCCTAATTACATTCCACAGTAGAGCCAGGCTCAGATCAACAGGTGCAGCACATGAATGATCGTAGTGTATTCATGTATGGAAATCAGATAATAATCATGCACTTGGCCCATGTTGACCAACCTGGGTCTCACTGCACACCTGGTACTACTCCTGACCCTGACTTCATTTGCACACCTTCTATCATTCCTGACCTTACACCTGACCCCCTATTTCTACCCTGATCATAGCTGCTTACCTGCTTAGGTTCCCAGTGCTGGACACTCCCATTGTCCCAGCTTTGACTGCACACCTAGTACTATTACAGACCTTGATTCTGGATGCACACTTGGCCTTGCTCCTCGCCCCTCTGCTCTGACAATATATCAGGCCCACACATAAAGCCCCATATCTGACCCCCTGGACTTAACCTATTACATTCAAGTCCACGGGTGCTTATCTAATGCGGGAATCGTTTATGGGGCACTTCACAGACCAAATTTGTATAACAAAATTTGCTACATCCATTGGCTTCCTTGTTATCTAACATGCTAGTTATTTTGTCAAAGAAGTAATCAATTGGTTGAACACAATTTCTCATCCATAAAATTATACTCACTCAGCGGTATGTAATCTGTTACCATTTCCTTCATTTTCTTAACAAACTGTCCTGAAGTCATTTTCACCCCCAATATTTTCAGTATCTTGCTGTTTTCCTCTCAGCTGGGACTTTCCGAAATGCAAAGTCCAATAACTATATACAGTATTTACGCAATATTATTCTAATACATATGATCTTTGAGAGTACATAATATTTTCTGTGGTATTCATAACACAACAATGATAAAGAGATCTTTGTTTTGATTGCACCTACCAACATGCATACATTATTATATTACAGTTAATGTGTACCGAGGGCAAATTTTTGTTCCAATGCTCCCCATTTCCAATTACTTTTAAATTGAAGTGATTGAAATCCAAGTGAAGTTTAAATGGCATCAGAAAAATAAAACCTCCAGAATGGATTATATTCATTACATGGTTGGTTGGAGTCAGTATCAGCACAATTACTAGATTAAACTTTGAATCTACAGATGTCCTGGTTCAAGCTAAAACTAAAGACAAATAATAACCTCCTCACATATTCCCCTGCAAGTATCTCTGTCACTCCTTCAAAATATGCCCCTTCTTTGAACAAGCTCTTAAACATCGCATCTGAATCCGTTTCCATCTGATTACACTCCTTGAGGATGTTCAACTACGTGTTCAATTAATAAAACAACGTGATTGGGGACATTTCTATTCAACCTGTCAAAGGAATTTGGGAGGGGAGGGTGGTTAGAAATAGTCAGTGAGGTAAACAAACATAATAGTTGAGTGGCAAATGACAATAGTGCTACCTTCCCAATATTTAACTGAAGGAAATAATGGGTTATTGGGACTGTATGTTGTGACACACAGCCTGACACCTTGCATGTCATTTTAATATTACACTTATCCCATCACCTTGGATATTCCGGATTAATAAATTGAGGTTTTGTCAACTAATTACAAATCAGGCTAATTACAAATCAATAACATTAGCCAACTCCGAAACACAAATCGCTGAGCATTGGGATCCAGACATTACGGACAACTGTCCTCAGTTCCTCGCTCACATCTGGCAGTGCTCTCCGTCTGAACCAGGGGTCACGGAGTGTTTTTGAAAGTGGGGGAGCTGAGTGATCACTGGCCTTGGGGGTATCTGGCGAGGCAGTGGAGTGACCGAGTGGGGGGAGGGTGTGGGAAGGGGGTGCTTTTTGAAATTTGATGTATTAAAATTATGTTTTAGTGAATTGTAGAAGTATGATTTCAATGTTTTTTGTTTAAAGTAATTTTAAGAGGTTACTTTTTAAGGGGTAACTTTTTCCACACAAAGGATGGTGGGTGTATGGAACAAGCTGCCAGAGGAAGTAGTTGAGGCAGGGACTATCCCAACATTTAAGAAACAGTTAGACTGATACGTGGATAGGACAGGTTTGGAGGGATATGGACCAAAAGCAGGTTGTGTAGCTGGGACATGTTGGCGGGTGTGGGCAGGTTGCGCCGAAGGGCCTGTTTTCATATTGTATCACTCTATGACTACATTATACCATGCTTCAAAATCAAGTGGTCGAGTTTTATTGCCATATACCAAAGCATAGAAACATAGAAAATAGGTGCAGGAATAGGCCATTCGGCCCTTCGAGCCAGCACTGCCATTCAATATGATCATAGCTGTTCATCTAAAATCAGTACCTCTTTCCTGTTTTTTCCCCATATCCCTTGATTTAGCTAGCACCAAGAGCAAAATGTAACTCTCTTGAAAATATCCAGTGAATTGGCCTCCACTGCCTTCTGTGGCAGAGAATTCCACAGATTCACAACTCTCTGGGTGATGAAAGTTTATCCTCATCTCATTCCTAACTGGCCTACCCTTTATTCTTAAACTCTGACCCCTGGTTCTGGACTCCCCCAACATCGGGAACATTTTTCCTGCAGTTACAGTAAGTGGAAATCTAGCAGGCAAGCAGGATGCTTTCTCCAACCACGCCCATTTGAAGACCACTACCTTCCACCGTTTCTACCCAGTGCTTGGTACTTACTTCCAGCAGCCACTGGTTGTCCTCCAGCATACACCGAACCACAGCTTGATCCATGCCGGTCTCCAGAGCAAATTTGGCACAGAGACTCTCACGGCAGCGGCGCAATGCATCCGACGCCTCCGACGGTCCCGGACCCTTGCACTGAGGCTGCTCCACGGCCGGAGCTGCAGCAAGCGACTCGCCAGCCCCGGCTCCCCGTCCACATCTGCCCCGCCTCTACTTCCATCCCTCCCTCCGTCCCGGCTCTCCAACACCCAGGACCAGGTTGCTCAGAACACAGCGGCGCCTCGTCCACAGCCGGAGATATTGGAACATGTCTAGCCAAAAATGGGGGGCCCCCCAGCCCCCCCGGTTCCACGGCCCATGTACCTCTCTCCTGTTGCTCGCCCGCCTCGCTCATGTCAGCCTCTTCCCACAAATCCTTAAATTCCGACTGCCGCCGGGAGCAGGACATAGCCTTACTTGCTGCGCTGGGCGACACTCATTCACTGCCCGGTCCTCCAGGATGCACCGAGCCGCAGCCTGATCCACGCTGGTCGGCAGGCACTTTAATGGCAGCGGTGCCATGCTTCTGATGCCTCCGGCGGCCCAGGACTCTTGCACTGAGGCTGCTCCAAAGATACTAGAGCTCCTCTAGTATCTTTTGGCTGCTCCATGGCCGGAGCTGCGGCAAGCGACTCGCCAGCCCGGCAAACACTGGCCAGCCCAGGCTCTCCGTCCGCATCTGCCCCCGACGGCGCTTCCTTCCCTCCCTCAGCCCCGGCTCTCCAACACCCGCGGCCCATGCAGTTGATATAAGTTTTGAACTCTCTTTGATCACAGAATTTCTCATGACAGAGCGTGAGAAATTTGTGATCAGCGTGAGAGCATGAGAATTTGGCCAAATGCGTGATTCTCACGCTCAATGTGTGAGAGTTGGCAGCCCTGGTAAAGTTATAAACAACTTAGAACAGCACAGCACAGAAACAGGCCCTTCGTCTCTACAAAACATAGTACAGAAACAGTCTATTCATCCTCAGCAGTCCATGTCCGCATTTGTGCTCCACTCAAACCCCCTTTCATCTTTCCTCAATCAACTAACAATCAGCCTTACTCGTAGTTTCTTTATATGCTAAGGAGATGCAAGGAACTGCAGATGCTGGTTAACAACAAAGGATACATAGTACTGGAGTAACTCAGTGAGTCAGACAGCATCTTTGGAGAACATGGATAAGTGACGTTCCAATCAGGATCCTTTTGAAAAAGGGTCCCAACTTGAAGCGTCACCTGTCCATGTTCTCCAGAGATGCAGCCTGACCCGCAAAGTTACTCCAGCAATTTGTGTCTTCCTCTGTATGCTATTCTGGCTTCCCATTAATTAGATCTCTATTATTTACCTCAATTGCTTCCGTGGTTCTTAACCAGATGTTTGGATTTGTTTGCACTTGGAAGGATAGGATTCTGGAATACACCACAGTAACTAGAGGTGGGAGAGAAATAAATCTGTTTGCAGGGAGTTGAAAAACCTGACAGGAAATACTCCTGTTTTTCTGGGCTACAGGGAGTGTTGCAAAGACACACAATCATTCTTCTAAATTGTCCTCATCCATTCATAGTTATTGGGTTTCCTGAGACCCAAATAACTCAGCTGCCCACATTAAAACAAGAATCTATCAGCTGAATTTCTTACGTCACCAACTATCACTTGCCAGGCTTTGCCCCAGCCCTCACCACTTTTTTCAAGCCTTCGTCCCTCTACTTCATCAGTCTGAAGAAGGGTCTCAACCTTGTGTCTCCATTAAAACAAGAAAAACAAAATTAGAAATACCTTGTTACAATGGCCTGGAATTTGTGGATAACCAACAGCAGTTAACTGCAAAACAGACATCATTATGGACAACCATAATTTTTATGGGGGGAAAATGAGCCCTATAAGTTGTAGTCAACATTTCCTGGTATTTATCACAAATAGAATTCTAGCAGTGGATTCCTCATGGGGACAAGTGGGAGGGCAAAACAGAAGCAATCCCCTTACTTTATGGATTATTATCATGTCATCTCAGCCTTCAATGCTCAAGAGATCAAATCTTCAGTCTTTTGAGTTGGTTTAGTTGTTATATCGTCCATACAAATCTTTTTTATGACTTAATCAGTGTCTTCATATTCTATTTCTGTGGCAAATAAGATGCTTTCTGATCAAGGTTCAATAAAAGTTTAGCTTAACGTCTTAACAGTGTTATCCCTCTAGAGGTTTTTTTATAGCTGTATTGATCCATACTTCAAGTTCAAGTGAGTTTTGTACTTCTAATCTCATATCCTCTTGCTCAAAAAATTCAGTTTCTTATTTTCTTAATAAGTGACCACCTATACTTACACATTTGTAATTCCTCGAATGTGTATATATGAACGTCCAATTGCCAAGGATGTGCTCATTCTGTAAGAACACTAATATGTCCTTCAGAGTTTGTTTCAGTCCTCCTCAGTATTGCTTATTCCTTTAATTCAGAAAATGTTTTAGAAAATTAGGATTACTAAATGTAAAGTATGTTCATAATGTTGATTCGCAGGAACCCGACCGATCTTATGCCACTCTCGGAACCTAACATTTATTTCAACCATTATTTCCAACTAGCCAGATTACCATCCATTTAACAGTTTCTCCAGATACTCAAGACTTTAATAATTATTCCATTAAAGGCTACCATGTTGAAGCTGGTACTGACATATTACACTGGTTTTGTACTTAATCGGTTGTCTTTCCAAATAAATCAATTCAATCAGTAAGCACAACCCTTTCAAAAACCACTTTTGTTTTCTTGATGTGTCTCCACTTTGGCTTTGAGTCTGGTTTCAATTATTTTCTTACAGTGCCTGCCTAGCCTGGCGTTCCCAAATATGTCCCACCTCACTTTAAAATTCAATTTTTTGCATGTCATTCACTAGTCCTTTGACACCACATCTTATTTTAGTCAATTATTAAATATTTTCCCATGATTTTTTAAATGGGTAATTCAATCCATGTCTCAAGGTTACATCTTTTTTTCAATTTTATTAGTTTACTTAATGTTTGATTAGTTTATTTTATACAATATTTCTAATTTTATTAGAAAGAGAGTTATATAATTTCCAATCTTTCTTCAAGATCCTTTCTACCTGATCCATCTCATTGGAAAATATTGAAACAAAATTATAATGTAATATCTGCCATTTCATTCTAACTGCCTGTGATTTTACCTTCAGAGGTGCTTGATGTCTGTATTCCCTTCCTGACTTCAAAGAACCTGTAAACAAATTTAGCCTTCCATTTCATGTTCCTTGACAATTTAATTTTATAATTCCCCTTTGCCTTCCTAATTTTGCTTTGCAAGGAAAAACTAACCGGGTTCCATTTACTTTCAATTTAAACATTGAAGTCATTTACTTTTGATAAATATTTAAAACTAAACTGAACTGAAGTTTTCCTTCTGACTGTCAAAGTGGAAGTAAGTAAATTCTTGAAGTAACATAAATCATGCAGAAGGCTGTGCTGATTTCATGAGCCAAGCTTCAGCCTGCAAATAGTATTACCTCACTGAAAATATGAGAAAAAGAATTAGTATTTACTTTACAATCCAACTTATGCTTTAATAATTCCAGCAGAATATTGGTGAAGCTGTTTCACTAATGAATAAAAAGGGAACCCACGTCAGACTCCTATTCATAGACTGCAGCTCTGGTTTCAATATTATTATCCCAACCAAGCTCATCTCCAACCAAGTCAGCAATCCCCTCTGCAACTGAACCTTTGACTTCCTGACCAACAGGCAAGGATAGATGATAAATCATCTTCTACAATAACCATCAACACTGGTGCAACGCAAGGATGCATTTAGAGTCCACCACTATACTACACTTATTTGTGTAGCCAAATACCAATCCAACTACAATCTGTCCTGGAGCACAAAAACATCAAAGTAATGGCCAAGCAAACACACCAATGGAAGTTTGGCAATCCCCAACAAGCCTCACCAACTTCTACAGATGCGTGGTAGAAAGCATTTTATTGGGATGCATCGGTTTGGGAACAGCTCCATACATGACCGCAAGAAATTGCAGAGACTTATGGACATGGCCCAGACCATCACGCAAAGCAACCTACCTTCCATTGACTGCAGCTGTACTTCACGTTGCCTTGGCAAGGCCACCAGCATAATTAAGGACCAGTCTCACCCTGGTCACTCCCTGTTCTCCCCTTTCCCATCAGGCAAGAGGTACAGGAGCTTGAAAATGCACATCTCCAGGTTCAAGGTCAGTTTCTTTCAAAATTATTTCGGACAACTGAACCATCCTCTCATCAGATAGAGTCCAATCCTGACCTCCCATCTACCGCATTGGAGACCTTTGAACCATTATTAATTGGACAGTATCGGACTGTATCTTGCGCTGAATGTTTTACCCTTCATCCTATATCTGTACACTGTGGACGGCTTGATTGAAGGCATGTATAGTGATTTATTTGATTGTATAACACATAACAAAAGCCTTACACTGTACCTCGGTACACGTGACAAAAATAAAATAAACTTATTTGTCAGTTACTGACTGTTACATTTCCGTATTTTAAATATCAATTTCTCTACAACTGATTCATTATACAACAATTATATTAATGCAAAAAAAGAGACACAGAAGTATTATTTTAATTAACATATATTCAAATTTGTCATTATGAAGGCAACAAAATCACACATAGTTAAATGGACAATATTTTTCGGCATAGATCTTTCAACATCATAGAATAAGTAATTGAATCGCCTGTTTGTGTGGATTATTTGGCAGGAAATACAAAGGTTAGGATCACTTTACATATTTGAATGCATACATTCTCAATTGAATCACCAAGCACGTTTTCTCTCAGTATGTGATCATGGGAAATCTTAATTAGAAGGGATCCTTCCCTGCATTCAGTATTCTGATACAAGCATGGTATTCAATGTCCTTAAATTTAGCAAATCTCTCTCCTGATACCATGACTCAGCATCTCTTTTTTTCACTTGATGATACATGAAAGAGTTGAAACCACTTAGGACTCAATATTGATTTTAATATTTTGGAATATCGAACATAGAACAGTACAGCACAGGAACAGACTCTATGGCCGACCATGTCCATGCTGAACACGGTATCTGATAAACTATTCTCCTCTGCTTGTATGTGATCCATATCCCTCCATTCTTGCATATCCATGTGCCTATCTAAAAATATCTTAAATGCCACCATTGTATCTGCCTCCACCCTGGAGTGCACTCACACACGCACCATAGTCCGTTTTTACAAAAGGCCCGCACTTCTTCTTTATACTTTGCCCCTTTTATTATTCTATTAAAGCTATATTAAAGCTCTATTAAAACTATGCCCTCTGGTCTTTGATATTTCCTCCCTGGGAAATAGGTTTTGACTGTCAACCCTATTTATGCCTCTTATAATAGCGTTGTTACAAAACCTACCATCAGCGGCGCTCCAGATCTGCCACTGCCTGTGAGTGCGATTCCGAAGGCTGGGGGGGGGGGGGGGGGGGGGGGGGGGGGGGGATTAAAATGCAGGTTTGTATTGGTTGTCGGAGAGGTATTTGCTCGGACTACATGTTGATGAGAAAGATATATTTTGCGCTTCCGTTCCCGTTTTTTTTTTAAAGTTGCTGGTCGATTGCATCGCTGGATTGAAGTTAAACGCGACTTCTAACGCCTTCAACATCACGGATCCAAATCAACATCAAGGACTTCCACATCAGGACAAAACAAAAGTTATGTCGTTTATTTAACATCTTACCTTGCTTTTTGGTGTGGTTTCATTTTAATCTGATGATTCGAAATATGTTATTTAGGGCCTGATATCGGCCGTGTCTTGCCTGCCGATATCGTGGGGCTTAAATCATGGCAACGGCCACATTTCGATCTATCACAATCCACTCTCAAGATAATCAAATTCATTATTTTTTCCACAATCATGTCATAAGAACATCTAACATCTATATTTTGTGTTATTGTCTATCCATGATTAATATTTTCATACTAAATATCTGAATGAAAACTTCCACAGTACATAGTTTTTAGTCAGGTTTAGTATGAAAATATTGATCATGAATAGACAATCTCAAAATCTACATAATTTAGATATTGTTATGACATGATTGTGCAAAAAATAATGATTTTGATTATCTTGAGAGTCGATGTTTGTGGATTTTGAATAAATGTCTGTGTAAAACGACTCTTGTCCGCTGCAGTGTTATAAACCAATAGGAAAACTTTCAATTCCTTCCATTGGCATAGAAATTCATGACAAAGTGTGATTTAAAAATCATGTTATATTGGGAACTCTTCTGTGAATGGGATCAGTTTGTTATTTGGATACTTTGGCTATTTAAAAAATATATTTTTAGCCTTTTCTTAAGAATGGGATAGATGTTTAGATCTAGTAATTGAATTTAGATGAATTTAATTGATTTGATGAATCTGATAAATGTGAATTTTTTGTTAGGTCTTTACTATTTGTTTTAACGTTACAATAATATTAAAGTTCTGATCTTGAGAATTTCACATTTTTGAATTTTCAAGGCAGTCTGAATGTCTATTACTATTTCCGTCACAACGGTCAATTTTGTAATTGTCTACAATTAGGTAACTAACTAATTATATGCTTTAATTTCAGGTCATCCAAGTAAGATGTATCATATTTGTTTCAGAATGCTTCAATGTATAATAACTGAAAATTTCATTCAGCTCTCTTATTTTTTAAGAAAAGTATGGGCATTTATGTCAATTGACTGACCTCGATCACAGCTTTTGTGTTAAGTTAATGGAAAAGCAATAGGGAACAAGATGCTAATTTCCATGTATGAAAATGACCATAACCTTTTTAATACTGAAGATATGAAAGCGAATTAGGTGTCAAATTAAAGTTATTTTTATGCTTTATCTGATGGGATAAATTACAGGCTTCATTTTTTAAATCTCAAAATTTTGTAACATTCCTACTTATAATCTTTTCCACTTCCATCAAGTCTCCCCTCAGCTTCCACCACGGCAGAGAAAACAATCCAAGTTTGTCCAACATCTCCTTATAGCTAATACCCTCCAATTAGGCAGCATTCTGGTAAACCTCTTCTGCATCTACACCAAAGCCTTTACATCCTTCCTGTAATGGGGCGACCAGGACTGCACATCATACTCCAAATGTTGCCAATCTAAAGTATACATTTGATGTAACCAATCTCTATGGGTGAGATCATACTTATCTGCTACACATTGTACCTTTTTTACTTGGATTGATCAGGTGAATGTTAACAGGATTTTATATTTTTGTTTCATCCTTTCTGATTACTGGAATATCATTTATTTTAATAAATGATACCAATGATACCAAAAGAACCCAATAATTCTCCAAGATGTCCTGTACCTGTTGTGTTCCAATCACTTTATTCATTTGCCAACATAAAAAGCAAGCAGACTTCCTTTAGTTATTTTCTTGCCAATAGCCACCACCTAAAAATATCTCTTCAACACACTTGCAGCACCAGAAATGGTTTGTCACATACAATAACACATAAATCAGTAAAAACAATTGCTGTACCAATATTACATATGATGGATTGTCAAATAAAATCTAATAATGAGCCACTTAAGGAGATATTGGAGCAGATGGCCCAAAGCTTGATCAAATAATTATTTTAAAAGTGAATTAAAGGATGAAACCCTTAGCGGAAAGTAGAAGAGTACATCTGAACATTCATGGCTATAATACTAAACACCCCAATAATAAAATATAATTGTATGCAGATGATGTATTATTATATATCACCAATTCCCAAATTAGTATTCCAAATATATTAAATCTTATAGTGGAATTCGGTTCCTTCTCAGGATATAGAATAAACTGGAAATAAAGTGAAATTATGGCAATAAAACCTCAAGAGCCGATACAGCTTTTAAAATTCCCTTTCAGAATTGCTACAGAAAAATTTAAATATCTGGGTGTTCAGGTAACCAGAAAATATACATCTTTATTCAATGCAAACTTCCCGCCTTTAGTTAAACGCTCTTATTCAATTCTGGAAAACACTTCCGATCTCTCTAATAGGCAGAATAAATGCCATAAAAATTATTTTCCTCCCACAAATTCTCGATTTATTTCAATCAATACCGATATACATACCTAATTTATTTTTTTAAATCTTGATTCCTGGATTACAAACTTTATCTGGGATTATAAAACACATAGAATTCATAAACGACATCAATGTAAACCCAAAGAAATGGGTGGATTGGCTCTCCCCAATTTCTGATACTATTATTGGGTAACAAATATTAAAAATGTAATTTATTGGCTGGACAATTCAGGCCAACAGGTAGATTGGCTAATAATGGAGAAAGAGGATTGCTCGCCTTTTAATATAGGCGCGATTCTTCTCTCCCCGACAAAGTTGAAGGACACACTATATGATAAAAATCCGATTATTCACAGCACTTTACGAATCTGGAGACAAGTAAAATCAACTTTTAAACGAAGAAATTTATCTCTTCTTTCACCAACAGCTAATAACCTGTCGTTTAAGCCATCTATTATAGATAAAACGTTTACATGGGGAAAGACTAGGAATTTAAAAGCTTGGAGATCTGTACGAGATGGGAAATCTCCTGTCATTTCAGAAATTACAGTTGAAATACAGTCTGAAGTAATATTTTAGATATCTTCAAATTCGAGATTATTTTAAAACATATACCCTTGATTACCAAACTCTGCTGCCAGATATATAAGATAAAGATATGAATAGAAACTCAGTCAAACAATCTAACATCATACTTGTATAATACCCTTCTAAATATAGAAATTCCATCGTCAGACGCAATTAGATGAGGATGGGAAAAGGAATTAGGCCTAAAAATTTCCAAAGACAGATGGGAAAAATATCTTTTATATATACATAATTGTTCGATTAATGTTAGACACATTTTAATCCAATTCAAAACACTGCACAGACTCTACTACTCAAAGACTAAACTGAATAAGATTTTTTCAAATGTATCTCCTATTCGTGACAAATGTCTCCTTCAAGAAGCAACTACAACACATTCCTTTGCCTCTTGCATAAAACTATATAACTTTTGGAAGTTCAGAGCAATTTTCGAAGACACGGATTCCATTCATTGATTCATTACAAGGATAGTATGGTGCAACACAACTTAGGAATTAAACCGATTTACGGACTGGGTGATGGGTGGGGAGAGAAATGAAGCAGGTATATCATCACTTTTTGTTTTGTTTTTCTGTTTTTGTCTTTTTATTTCTTTACGTTTTTCCTATTTCTATTCTTTTCTATTCTCTTCGACTACACTCATTTGGTAGTTTACGGTTTCTATTCTTGCACATTCACTTTCTCTTTCATTTTCGCTTTTCTTGCTCTTTCTCTCTTTTTCTATTTCATCTTAGCTAAAATTTAAATTGAAGCTGTACAATAAATGTATTATGGCATATGCCGCAGTTTATACTTTTGTACACAGCTAATAAAAATAAATTTTTTTTTTTTAAAGGATGAAAAATGGGTAGAGAAGTGGAGAAAATGCAGCACGTGAAGCAAAACATGGGATCAATTAAATACAAACATGATTAAAAGGCTAGAATTGGAGAGAGGAGAAGCGGTTACAATTACAAAAAACATTTGGATAGATTTATGGATAGGAACGGTTTCAAGCGATATAGGCCAAATGCAGGACAAAGGGTTGAGACCAAAATACCAACTTAGTTGGCATGGAAAAGGTAGCCGAAGGACCTGTTTCTGTGCCATATAGTTCTGTGATTCTATGACTCTATGAGACATCTTAGAAAATTATAGGGTTGAATGATATTCCAGTGATAAGAAAGTATGAGACCTGGGAAAGATTTAGAAACAAATGTAGGAATTTTATAAACCAAAGCACTGCTTATCAGGTAGATATGAAAGAACAGGTTCTAAGGATAATCAAGACGTTAAATAAACTTAAAATAGCATAAACAGGTATTTAAAACGACGGATGTATACAAATGAGAATAAAACTGACTTTAGACCAAAACTAGGATTGTTTCCAAATATTGACATCAGGATCTTCATCAAAGGAATTGTTCATGCAACGCAATCAATTTACCAACATATATGAATAATGCAGAATTATCAATCACACCATGACATCTATTGCTCCAGCAAGCTTCACGGGCGATCATATCAGAACTGTAATAATTACAGTTGACGAGCTTTATAAAATAGAAGTGAAGCTTTTTATCTGTTGGAACGGCAGAGTTGAAATTCCGTTCAAATGAGCTGCTTAAATAATTCTGAGTTAAGCTCTAAAAATTGTCAAGGAAAGGTGTTAACACAGAGATATCACACATTGTACATACATTGTATTGAAGCAATAATCATATTTCACCTGCATTGAAAACAAGCTCAAGTAGGTATCACCATTCAATTCAAAGCAAAAACAATCATACACAAGACTCTGTTTGGAGATCACAAAGCCTTTCAGTATTATCTGCGTTTTGGGGTGAGGTAGGTGGGGGATGAAGAACACAGCGGAATGAAAAATTTACCGGTGACAAAAATAAAGCTTCAAGGGTTAACATGGTGAAGATGTTGCAACACATAACTAAACTGATCCAAAAAAGTGTCCATCTTTTGAATGTAACTTACTCCTCCATTGGTTGAACTCCAATCAACCCATTTTGGTGAAAAGAAAACCTGCTAGTGTGGGCGTGATGAGGAGGAGAGTGCTGCACTCACCGTCAAAGTGATAAAGCACAGGCGCTAAAATGCAACATGCTGGAGAAGTTCAGTGGGAAGAAGGGTCAAAGGACCCCAAATGTCGCCTATCCAGACTGAAGATTAGTCCAGACCCAAAATGTCACCCATTCCTGTCACCACGCCAGATGCTGCCTGACCTGCTGAGTTATGCCAACACACCGTGGTCTATACAAAATTCCAGCAAGGACCAATGTGCAACTAATAAAATAATGTGCTGGATATAATGGCTTGAAGGTGAAGTACATAAAGTTCACAATAGATTCAGACAGCATTCACATAAAGCAAACTGAATTCATTTAATTCATCTTCACCTTGGGCTTTCTTGTTTTATGGATTTTCTACCCAGAGAATTATTGTTAAAACTGGAAAAACAGTAAATGGTTTCTCATAGTGGACATCCAGCAGTCATAACCAAGCAAATGTTACATGTCAATGTGTAATTATCTGATTTCATGGTAGAGTCGGAACTTGTTTAATGACCACATAGCGGTCGGTGGTCAAGATCAGTGACTACATCAGAGTGTCACATTTTACCAACTGTTCCACAAGCACAAATCATACCCATTAATACGTCCCAACCCGTCTCCACAATACATTTGTATTCAATTCATTTGTATTTAACATTTATTTGCTTCCTCTTATCCTCGCACATTCAGCATGGTTACAAACATCTCTACTGTTTCACAGTCCATACCTTGCACACACCACCAGCTATTCAACCAGAGCAGCCAAATCACCCATATATTACCCGACACTGTAAAACGCACAGTGGGAAGCCAGCCAAAAAGCATAAATTCCCACCGAACTTATTTCCACATACCTCGACTCCATCCTATCCCCCCTGGTCAAATTCCTCCCAACCTATGTCCAAGACACCACACATGCTCTTCGTCTCCTCCATGACTTCTGTTTTCCAGGCCCCCATTCCCTCATCTTCACCATGGATGTCCAGTCATTCTATACCTCCATCCCCCACCAGGAGGGTCTTAAAGCCCTCCGTTTCTTCCTCAACCGCAGAACCAACCAATCCCCGTCTACCAATACTCTCCTCCGCCTAGCGGAGCTGGTCCTTACCCTCAATAACTTTTCCTTTGACTCCTCCCATTTCCTCCAAATCCAAGGCGTAGCTATGGGCACGCACATGGGCCCCAGCTATTCCTGCCTCTTTATAGGGTACGTCGAACAATCCTTGTTGGAGGCATACCGTGGCCCTATCCCCGAACTCTACCTCCGCTACATTGACGACTACATTGGTGCCACCTCCTGCACCCATGCAGAACTTACTGACTTCATCCATTTCACCACTAACTTCCATCCGGCACTCAATGCATCTCCCTACCATTTCTAGACCTCACTATCTTCATCGCAGGTAACAGACTACTGACCGACATCTACCACAAAGCCACTGACTCCCATGGCTATCTGGACTACACTTCTTCCCATCCTGCTTCCTGTAAGAACTCTATCCCCTACTCCCAATTCCTCCGTCTATGCTGCATCTGCACCCAGGATGAGGTGTTCCAAACCAGGGCATCGGAGATGTCCTGATTCTTTAGGGAATGGGGGGTCACCTCTTCGACTATAGATGAGGCTCTCACCAGGGTCTCTTCTATATCCCGCAGCTCCACTCTCACTCCCCATCCCCCCGCTCATAACAAGGGCAGAGTACCCCTTGTCCTCACCTTCCACCCTACCAGCCGACACATACAACAGATAATCCTCCGACATTTTGGCCACCTCCAACGGGATACCACCACTGGCCACATCTTCCCATCTCCTCCCCTTTCGGCTTTCCGCAGAGACCGCTCCCTCCGTAACTCCCTGGTCAATTCGTCCCCTCCCACCCAAACCACCCCCTCCCCTGGTACTTTCCCTTGCAATCGCAGGAAATGCTACACTTGTCGCTTTACCTCCCCCTTTGACTCCATCCAAGGACCTAAGCAGTCTTTCCAGGTGAGGCAGAGATTCACCTGCACCTCCTCCAACCTCATCTATTGCATCGGCTGCTCTAGGTGTCAACTGGTCTACACCGGTGAGACCAAGCGCAGGCTTGGCGATCGCTTCGCCCAACACCTCCGCACAGTTCGCATTAACCAACCTGATCTCCCAGTGGCTCAGCACTTCAACTCTCCCTCCAATTCCGAATCCGACCTTTCTGTCTTGGGCCTCCTCCATGGCCAGAGTGTGTCCCACTGCAAATTGGAGATGCAGCACCTCATATTTTGCTTGGCTAGTTTACACCCCAGCCGTATGAACATTGACGTTTCCAATTTCAGGTAGTCCTTGTTTTTTCCCTCCTTCCCCTCCCCTTCCCAGCTCCCCCACAGTCCACTGTATCCGCATCTTCCTTTCTTCTTCCCACCCCCACATCAGTCTGAAGAAGGGTCACAACCCTAAACGTCACCCATTCCTTCGCTCCATAGATGCTGCCTCACCTGCTGAGTTTCTCCAGCATTTTTGTCTACCTTCGATTTTTCCAGCATCTGTAGTTCTTTCTTAAACAATTTGATATCAGTGTTCACGGAGAAATCACACACAATACAGTGTTCCAAATTTCATTACAGAACATCTATTAGCAACACAGTTTCTGGCTGCCACACTAGAAGTCTTGATTGCTGCCATATTTTCAGAGGTTTATTACCAGGATTTCAATCAGAATATGGATTTACACCCAGAATCATAAGATCATTGATATTGGTCTTAATTTAATGTTCATAGATTTTGTCTTGCAGACAGACCATAGCAACATAATTAGGCCATTCAGCACATCAAGCCTACTCTGCCACTCGATCATGGCTGGTCAATTTTTCCCTCTCAATCCCATTCTCCTGCCTTTTCTGCTTAACCTTTGATGTCCTTACTAATCAAGAACCTATCAAACTCTGCTTTAAAAATACCCAATGGCAGCCTCCACGGCCATCGGTGGCAATGAATTCCACGGATTCACAATCTTCTGGTTAAAGAAATTCCTCCTCATCTCTATTTTTAAAAAGTGCGTCCTTTTACTCCGTGGCTGTGCCCCGATTCTAGACTCTCCCATTACTGGAAACATCTTTTCCACGTCCACTCTATTTGGGCCTTTCATGAGCTAGGTTTCAATGAATTCCCACCATATCCTTCCTAACACCAGCGAGTACAGGCCCAGACCCATCAAATGCTCCTCATCCATTTACCTAATCATCCCCAATATCTTTCATAAACCTCCTTTGGACCCTCACCGACACCTGCAGATCCTCAGATATGGGGCCCAATACTGCTCACAATATTCCAAATAAAGATATGGCTCTGCCATCGTGTCTCTCGCAAAAGGGAATAAAATTACAGGTAAGTTATCTCTCTTTGCAGAGAAAGCTTCACATGCCTCGCTTATGCAGCAGTATGTCGCTAATATCTCCAGCAGAACTTTACAAGAAAAGCCTGATGCTTATAAATTCACAACCACAATCACCTTGACAGCCACTGACAATACAGGCTTTGTACAGTTCTGTGGGTGAGATTTTGATTGCAGCAGTTGACAGATTTCAACGACAACCTCCTTAGTCATGTGCAAACATCTCAATACTGGTCAAGTCAAGTCAAGTCAAGTCAAGTCGCGAGTCAAAAGTGTTTTATTGTCATATGTCCCAGACAGAACAATGAAATTCTTACTTTCTGCAGCACAACAGAATATGTAAACATAGTACACTGTAAACAATATGATAAAAGAGAGAACAAAATGTTTAGTGTGTATATATACACATACTCACAAGTACACACATCTATATATATTATATATACATATATACACACACGCTAAAAAACAAACAATAAACAACAGTAGTGCTGAAACATTGTTGAAGCTCAGGAAAAAGTACTCTGGAGAGCTAATTGAGATCACACTATTAGTTTGAAAGAGTGCAAGAGCCTGAATTTGTGGATTAATTAAATGAAAAAAAAAACCACACCGGTGTCGAAAGGATGAAATATGCTCCCAACCATTTACTCTGCTGCAAACAGAGGCCTAGTGTATGCAGAATGAACAAAAAGCACGGTGTTTAGTGTTACCAACAATGAATGAGTTTCAAAGCATTCATAATTCTATACGCATATAAATTGTTGATGTCAGTGCACTAAAACCAAGAAACGTACAACAGTGTAACTCTTATTCCCCAAGTTAGATCTGTTGAGATCAGTTGCAATGTTTTGCTAAACAAAACTCAAATTGAAAATCAATAATTTAAAAAAATTGTAACTCACATCATTGATTTCATTTATTGCTCTAATCCCCTACTTGAAATGTCACCTTTCGTCCTTTTAAAGGACACGGTGATATAAATTATATCAAAATTCAATCTGTGAGATACCAGTATAATTTTACTTCGGAGTCACGTGAGTGACTACGTGAAGAAGGGTCGTCCGTCTGCGTGCGCGTCATTACGTCTGAACGCAAACGCGCGACGGACTGGCAGGCACTGTGTCCTCCCAGTCCGTCAGGATGGGCAGGTAAGGGAAGTTGAATCACTTACCTGCGTTTTTTCGGGCTTGAAGCTTTTTTTTTAGTTTCTGGGCCCAGATGTCGAGGAGACGGTCCGCGGGGAAGTCGGCTGCCGAAGACCGCAGCATTCCCAGTAGCGGGCGACGGTCTTGTTTCCCGACATTTAGCGCCGGCAGAACCGGCAGGAGTCTTGTTGCAGGAGGAGGAGCTCCGTTGGTGGTCCTGCAGTACGGGAAAAACCACCCGCAAGTCAAACGAACCCGTTGACTCAGATGAGTCCGGGGGGGGAAAGGGATACCCTCCCTCAACGGAGAGCGTCTGAGGACGACTCTCCCACATAGGAGCAGCTTTTTGGAGAAGTTGCTCCAACAATGACCTGCTCTAAAGGAGGGAGCTGTGTCAGCCCGGGGCCTACTGCAGTGCCAGTGCCGGGAGCCTCGCACAATGGGGCAGCCCAATGTCTTCCCCATTGGAGGGGGAAGTACATATGGAAGAAACCACTCTGAATCAGAGTACAAAAGCAGGGGGGTGGAAACCTTCCCAGGGACAAGCAGAAGAAAGGAAGTAAGTAAGTAACTTTTACTTATATAGCACTGTTTAAGTTAACTTGCATTGACACCAAAGTGCTTTACATAAAATAAATAATAAGCACAAAAGAAAAGAAATACTTCTGCAATCATCCAGGTTCCACTGGGTGCTTCCCTGGATAGAGATCTAGCAAATGTCTCCTGCTCTGAGGAGAGGAGCATTCACGGTCAGTTTCAGTCTGACCCAAAGCAAGAATCTCATTTAGGCCCGCTGGAGGGGCCATGTCAGCGCAGGTATCCTCAGAGGCCTGCGGCAGCACCTGTTTTCAGGGCTGCCTACAAATCTCACTCTCAGTGGAGGGGAGTGTGAGTGATCAGTAGGTAACTGATCTCGAATTAAAGTATGAACATACTGAAGCACATGCATATGGCCTCAAGAGACAGCAGTTGGCAGATATCCGCACAAATGCCGGCAAGGGAACAGCGCTATGAGTGTGACTTTGGAGAAACCAGCCACCGAATCCTCTTCAGGTAAGACCAGAAGAAGGAAGCAAAAGCTGTCGGACCAATCAAGGTACCAACGACAAGCAAAACTTCATCAGTAGGCGACAACACACCCCACACCTCCATAGGGGGTAAGCAGTTCACTGAAGCCGGTGGTAGCTTGAAAGCTGGGCACGGAAATATGATCAGAGTTGTCTTTCAAGGCAGACTCAGAATTATGGCCAGAATTGTCCTACAAGGCAGGCTCAGTATGATGAGGTTTTCAGACCAAGACCCAAGCAGAGGCCAGGAGAAACATGGAATCCACACTCCCTACCAGTCCAACTCCCAATCAAGGAGAGAAAAGGAACCCGCATCAGGGGCCTTTGGGCTTACCACAAGACCACTGGTAACCATGGAGGTAGGTGGGTCTGGGTTTACTGAAACAAGGGATTGTGGACCAGTTACATGCTGGTAATTTTACTCTTGTGTTTTTGTTCAAAATGACAATAACATGAATTTCAGATCTGGTTTTAAAAAACAGATAACAACATGTGATTATTTTTTACTGCACAACATACATAGGTTCCAAGGTACACAAAAATGCTGGAGAAACTCAGCGGGTGCAGCAGCATCTATGGAGCGAAGGAAATAGGCGACGTTTCGGGCCGAAACCCTTCTTCAGACTGATAGGGGGTGGGGGGGAGAAGGAAGGGAAAAGGGAGGAGTAGGAGCCCGAGGGCGGAGGGATGGGAGGAGACAGCTCGAGGGTTAAGGAAGGGGAGGAGACAGCAAGGGCTAGCAAAACTGGGAGAATTCAACGTTCATGCCATCCGGACGCAAGCGTTCGGTTGCTTGCGTCCGGATGGCATGAACGTTGAATTCTCCCAGTTTTGCTAGCCCTTGCTGTCTCCTCCTCTTCCTTAACCCTCGAGCTGTCTCCTCCCATCCCCCCGCCCTCGGGCTCCTCCTCCTCCCTTTTTCCTTCCTTCTCCCCCCCACCCCCTATCAGTCTGAAGAAGGTTCGGCCCGAAACGTCGCCTATTTCCTTCGCTCCATAGATGCTGCTGCACCCGCTGAGTTTCTCCAGCATTTTAGTGTACCTTCGATCTTCCAGCAGCTGCAGTTCCTTCTTGAATACATAGGTTCCAAGCAGACTTGGAACTCGGACCGGAATTGTCTTCAAGGCAGGCCCAGTATTTTGGGCAGGATTGCCTTCCAGGACAGGTGACAGATGGAGGATGTCACTTCATCCAGGTTTAACTCATTTGTGCAGTACAGACTTTCAGAAACAGCAATTTTTTGTCACGGTCTAACTACTGTTTTATAGGAGCTTCCTATAAAATGGTCACATGGCATGCATCAACCTCAAAGATGCATACTATTCGGTGTCTATTCACTAAGAACAGGAGATATTTGAAGTTTAACTGGATGGCATGGCTCTGCCAAATGGGTTGACATCAGCTCCTAGACTATTGACTAAACTACGGAAACCAATTCTGGGACTACAAAGGTCTCAAAACCACATAGTAATGGCATATTTGGAGGACATTTTCATTTTTGGAGTCACCAAGAATTGGCAGAAGCATCAGTCAAAGCAAACCAAAACCCTGTTTGAAGTAATTGGTTACCTCATCCATCCAGTTAAATCAAAATTGACACCTACAAGGGTAATTGATTACCAAGAATTTACTATCAAAAACAGTAAATATGTTGGTGACTTTGCCTAGGGGCAAACGACAATATTAATTAAACCTGCTATGACCTGATAGTCAAACACTCAGATTACTTGCAGGCCGAATTGGCAAACTATGGATTGCCAGCAGAGGCCATTTTTGAATAACTATGGTGGATAACGAATGGGAGACAGCTCAAGGGAAATTTTGCTCGAAAGCCATCAGGGGTTCTTCAGACCTATGCAAGCGGCTAAGGATGGGGAGCCACTAACACAGTCTAGAGCTGTGGGGGCAGATGGAATGAGCAGGAGTCTGTAATCCCCCAACACATGGAATCAATTACCCAGAATTGTTGGGGGCACAATATGGACTCAAGGTTCTCTGTAGCGATATGCAACTGGTGCTTGTTCAAATTCAGATTGATAACACCACTGCGGTGGCATATATCCATTAACAAGGGTGGTGTAAAATCTGTATCTTACGACAGATTGTCGAACCTCAATTGGCACTGGTGTATCGAGAGGAATATTTGGGAAATCTACGAGGTAGATATAACACGGTGACAGATGCTGGATCACGAATGTTTAATAACAACACAGAATGGATGTTGAATCAGACAGTATTTAACAAAATAACTACACGATTTGGCATACCAGATGTTGATCTGTTTGCATCTAGACTAAACCATTAGTTACCCAGATATGTGTCCTGCGAGCTGGATCCAGGAGCAAGGCAGTGGATGCTTTCTCCCTCAATTGGGGAGGAATGTTTATGTATGCTTTCCGCCAATTTGTCTCACAAACAGATGCTTGACAAAAATCAAGCAAGACTAAGCCACAGGCATATTGGTAGTGTCAGAGTGGCCTACTCAAGCCTGGTCCCCAAAAACTTTGGGAATTATAGTCCAGCCAGTTATGGCTGTACCCAAGACACTGCAAAAGCTACGGTTGGACTACATGACCACCAATATGAACAACATAACATTCCTAATCAGGAACCTGATAAAACAGAGCAGGCCAGGAATGCCAGGGATGGAGATCCAGTTCTTGGCATATCCAGAGGACCAACGGTTGTGTGTGTGGTAACATACTAACACCACTATCTGAGAGTTATGGAGAACCTCAGAGGCTCAGAACAATCGGTCCTCATCAGCCATAAAAAAAAAAAAACACACCAAAAGGTGTCAACTCAAACCATCTCCAGATGGTCAAAAGAGGTAATGGCGGTAGCAGGAGTAAACATTTATATGGTTAAATCTCACTCCACCAGGGCTGCACCTACGTCGGCAGCAAGAGCTATGGATGTGCCCCTTGACGACATCTTAGTGGCTGCAGGATGGACAAATGAAATAACGGTCCACCGGTTTTATAACAAACCCATAACCGGACTGGGGGTGTTTGCACGTACCATTTTAAGTTCTGTCCCTTAGTTTCCCCCCAAGGCTGGGAGGGGTAACTATTTTTTTTAAACTTTTCTTTCATTTAAAGCTTCAGTGTCTTTACTTAACTACGTAATGTCTGAATGCTTTAATGATTACACGCATCCATGGTCAATCCATTCAGTGTGTGACGCCTGGATTCGTAACCGGCGTAAAATCACAGAGCTTTGAAATCTTCACGTAGTCACTCACGTGACTCTGAAGTAAAATAGTAAGATTAAACGAGAACTTACCAGTTTGAATTTTGATCTTGATTTTATGAGGAGTTACGATGAGCGATTACGTGCCCACGGCTCCCACCCTCATACTATCAAGGTCATATGGAAGTTCTAGTTTCTTCACAATCTTACTATTCTCAGGTCTTCTTTTTATCTGTGATTTAACACCGCTGCTTTGAAGATTGACGCGCACGCAGACAGAAGGCCCTTCTTCACGTAATCGCTCATCGTAACTCCTCATAAAATCAAGATCAAACTTCAAACTGGTAAGTTCTCGTTTAATCTTACTATTAAAAACTACTGACCCTCAAGTACTGTGTCTTAGATATTAACCAGCACAATAGGAAATGGGCAAGAAGATAGATGATCAATGAACACTTCAGTCAGGCGCATGCAACAACACACAAAAAAGTACATTCTTAGCCAACATGTTGACTGCTCATGTGTAGCACAGATCATGGGAGCAAGGCCTCAGTGACTCTGGGTGTATATGTGGACTGCCCTCCTACATTTATAATAAGCCAATGATTACATTTGCTGGCTGTGCAAAAGTGCTAATCAAGACCAGAATTGTTTACTCTGTGGTGAAATTCCTTTACTTAAGGGAGACAGATTATCCGAGCCTGACACAAAGATACACATTCTTTACTCTCTCGCCCTCTGTGCCAGACACTGAATCTTGCATGCACACACAACTCTTCAACCCGCTTACGATCCACTGAAGCTTGACTTGTGGTGCTGCACCTGAACATTTTTGCATGACTGCAGCTCCTGTCTCAGTATCCATCTGCTGATTGAACAGGTAATCTTCATTGACTGCAGTATACTTGGTGACTGAGAGGATTTAATTTTAAGATAAAACCCCGCTGCATGAACAATGGTAATTTCTGCTTTCTCTTCCATCTCGGATCATGCTTCACACTGCCCATTCCCAGGTGGCCTGTGTGTACACAATGCTTAGCCCTCTTCCCGTCTCCCGTCTGTAGTTGTATACAATGTTACAAAGTGATACATTCAAAAGTACATTCCTGGCGACCAAACACATACCTTGCATGGTTTAACCATGTGGAGAAAGCAGCTTCAATGGAATAACACATTCAAAACGAGCCACAGTCCACACAGAGATAAAAAATCATCCCAGCACTGTTCTTTGTGTTCAACACATTTCATTTTAACAGCTCCTGACTCAACTGTGTTGATTATTTGGAGCATAGCTTATGACTGGATTGTGATCATTGTGGCTCGCTGGACCTTTTAACTGTCTCAACTAAAGGGTGTCAGACAGCTTTTCTCCATCTTTCTGTTCTTATAGCCTGTACATTTACAGAGTGTTCTCGCGGGGCACGATGGAATACGAGGTGTCCAGGATGAGATTGATTGGTAGGAGAAGGGCCTCAAGGGGCAGGAGGGGAAACGATGGCACTATTAAAGCATGCTTGCTTTCAAACTCACCGATGACAACAGCGGAAATATATTTTACAATTGGCAAAGTTGCCAAAGATGTTCAATCAACAGTCTTGATTGTCCATTTAGAAATGTTTTAAATCCAATAAAATTATATGAAACCATTTAAACAAATATTAATCAAAACTTTAAAAATATTACACAAATTTAAAGCACTTTTACACAATAAAAAACAGTAAACGAGCATTGTTAAGGGCCTGACCCACTTTCACAACCTAATTCACGACCTTTTTTACTCGTAGACATTTTTCATCATGCTACTAAAAAACGCCCCGACCTACTTGATGCCATGAGAACCTATGACAGGCATTACGGCCTGCTACCCCCTACCTACGACCTCCTATGACCTCGTGATGACCATTCTGCGAGTATGAGTCAAGGGCAAACTCGGCAGAGGTCGTGAATTAGGCCGTGAAAGTGGGACAGGCCCTTTACTTCCAACAATGTAAATTACCCTTACTTATTTTCCTCCCTCCAAGCTCTTCTATCCATCAAGTGTATGAGCTTGTTTCTCCTGTTCCAACTCCAACTTGGCACATGCTGAACAGTAGATATTCCAGCGCAACTACCAGAGTCCAATGTTGGAACACAGCTGAAAATTACCCCTGGCGCTCAGCCAGCAAGCCTGGGATCTCTGAATTCACACAATGACCCCAAACCTGAGAGTTTTGGGTGTAAAAGCTGTATATTTGACATTATACTGGATGCATTTCCCACCATTTGTGGCCAAGTGTGCTACAAATTATAACACTATTCATTTAACATCCTTGTCCAGCCATTCAATGCTAAATATTATTCCTTTTCAATCAATGAGATAAATTTATACCTGGACACCTAAACTAAACGTGTACAATAATAGATGAATATTAACCTTGTATCCAAAATTCAGTTCCACTAATTTTAAAGTGGCTGAACTTAGAAGCTGAGTTTACTACAATTTCAGGATTTAGTGCAGGAAATCATAAATTAATTTCTGACATTTAGGTAATGACCTATATCCAGTGCACCACCCTGTAGGAGACTAATAGGGTGGAGACCTGGTTTGATTTGCTATGGTTCACTTGCTCAATATCTACCACTGCCACTACATTGAAATGGTCAACCCAGCACATTCAATTGTTGCTGCTATAGCTGAACAGGGCATAAAATTGAAGATCATCCAAAAATTACATCAACTGGGCAACACCGTGGTTCAGCTAGCAGATCTGCTGACTTAGAGCTCTAGAGAGTGAAGTTCAATCTTGACCTAAGGTGCTTTCTGTATGGAGTTTACATTCTCTGTGATCACACAGGTTTCCTTTAGGTGCTCTGGTTTCCGCCCACATCCCTAATATGTGCAAGTCAAGTCAAGTCAAGTCAAGTCAAGTCAAGTTTATTCGTTACATACACATACGAGATGTGCAGTGAAATGAAAAGTGGCAATGCTCGCAGACTTTGTGCAAAAAACAAACAAACAAACAACAAACTACAACAGAATGGAACAGAATCACATATTATTTTACATATTGCATATTGTGGGAGGAAGGAAAAAGGGGAAAAAACAGCAATAAAAAACCCCCCAAAAAAACCCAGTAGAATGGTACAGTAAAGTTAGTCCCTGGTGAGGTAGGAGTTTGCCTCTGGGAAGAGACTCCTTCTCAACCTCTCCGTTCTCACAGCATGGCAACGGAGGCGTTTGCCTGATCGTAGCAGCTGGAACAGTCCATTGCAGGGGTCGAAGGGGTCTACCATGATCTTATTGGCTCTGGAATTACACCTACTGATGTATAAATCCTGCAGAGGGGCGAGTGAAGTTCCCATAGTGCGTTCGGCTGAACGCACTACTCTCTGCAGAGCCTTCCTGTCCTGGGCAAAGCAGTTCCCAAACCAAATCGTGATATTTCCGGACAAGATGCTTTCCACAGCCGCTGAGTAGAAGCACTGGAGGATCCTCGGAAACACTCTGAATTTCCTCAATTGCCTGAGGTTGTAAAGGCGCTGCCTTGCCTTACTCACGAGTGCTGTGGCGTGTGATGTCCATGTCATATCCTCAGAGATGTGGACTCCCAGGTATTTAAAACAGCTCACCCTATCCACAGTATCCCCATTTATCCTCAATGGTGTGTACCTCCTCGGATATGCCCTCCTAAAGTCCATGATCAGCTCCTTAGTTTTTTTGGTGTTCAAGAGGAGGCTGTTGTCCTGACACTAGAGTGCCAGATCAGCCACCTCCTCCCGGTAGGCCTTTTCATCATTGTCTGAGATCAGACCCACCCCCACAGTGTCATCAGCAAACTTGATTATCGAGTTGGAGCTGAACCTAGCCACACAGTCAAGTGTGTACAGGGAGTACAGTAGGGGGCTGAGGATGCAACCCTGGGAGGATCCTGTGCTCAGGATGAGGGACTTTGATGTATTTCCCCCCATCTTGACTACCTGGGGCCTGGCGGAGAGAAAGTCCCAGGCACACAGGGGGGTGTTGAGCCCCAAATCCAGTAGCTTCTCGGCCAGTCTGGTGGGAACTATGGTGTTGAAGGCTGAACTGAAGTCTATGAACAGCATCCTCACGTAGCCCGCCTTCTGGCTGTCAAGATGAGAGAGAGCGGTGTGCAGAACCTGGGAGACCGCATCGTCCGTGGATCTGTTCGGACGGTATGCAAATTGTAACGGGTCCATGTTGCGAGGGAGGAATGCGCAGATGTGTTTTTTCACCGGCCTCTCAAAGCATTTCATGACTGCCGAGGTGAGGGCCACCGGACGATAGTCATTCAGACAGGCTGGGGAGGCATTTTTAGGTACCAGTACAATGATGGATCTTTTGAAGCAGGCAGGGACCATGGACATGTCCAGGGGGAGGTTGAATATTTTCGTGAGCACCGGAGCTAGCTGCATAGCACAGGACTTAAGTACTTAAGTACTCGCCCCAAGATGCCATCGGGGCCTGCAGCTCTCCTCGTGTTCACTCGTGTCAGAGCCCTCCTCACGTCGTGCTCGGACAACGAGAATGTGTGCACATTTCTCCCTTCAGCTTCGATAGCCAGCCCGCTGACGTATTGTCAGCAGACCTGGGGTGATGTTGCCCGTCTCGAAATGAGTGTAAAAGGAGTTCGTCATCAACTAGGGAGGTGCCGGCACTTGCGGATGGGGGGGGGGGGGTGCTCCGGTAGTTGGTTACAGTCCTTAGCCCCTGCCACAGGCGTCTGGTGTCCTGCTGCTCCATCTGTGACTCCATCTTGTCCCTGTACCTCCCTTCACCGCCCTTCGCAGTCGGTAGGACTCTACCTTGTAGACGTCTATGTTTCCGGATGCCAGGCCAGAGGTGTAGGCAGCGGTGCGAGCATTCAAGGCAACACAAATGACTTTGATTCGGAAAGGTGCTTACCCTTACCGTGGGGACGATGTTGTCGGTTATTGCTGCGATGAAGTCCGTGACTGCTTCCGCGAACTCACTGACGTCACTGGAACTTGCTTGGAACATATTCCAGTCGACATCGCTCAGTGCATCTTGCAGCATGGCCTCTGATTGGTCAGACCACCGCTTTACGTCCCTCATCACTGCCGCTTCCCGAACTATCTTCTGTTTATACACCGGCAGCAGGAAAATGGCAGTGCGGTCAGAATTTCCTAGGGGAGGGAGTGAAACGGCCTTGTAGCCCTTCCAGAATGGCGTATAGCAGTGGTCCAATGTTCTTTCCCCGCTGGTGGCACACGTGATGTGTTGGTTGAAGTTCGGCATGACCTTCTTGAGATTTGATTTGTTAAAATCTCCAGCCACCAGCCACTACCAGTTTGGTTGGTTAAATGGCCACTGTAAATTGACCCTAGTGTGCAGATGACAAGTAGTATCTGGGTAAGGTGAAGGAAAATGGAATTGATGAGAACGCAGGGAGAATAAAAGAAAATGAGTTCATATAAGTTTTGTGTAAATAGGTGTTTAGTGGTCAGCAAAGACTAGCTGGGCCGAAGGACCCATATCAATGCTGTATATTTTATGACTCTAAATATTTAAACAACCAATATAATAGACACAGATGTCAACAGTTAAACTATCCAATGGTTAGATTAACAAAACAAACTTGATGCAGCAATTTAATCCTATAATACTTTAGCTGCTTCACAAAAAAGCTTGAGGAAATTGGGAAGTGTCACCAAAATTAATCTATTTAAATCAGTCATAAACTACATGAAATAATCCCAATATTTCACACTGCAACCCATTCAATATATTTGGGAGAATGGCTCTGAACTGGTATATTTGTACATGATATACTTAATAAGCGTCAGTTAGATTCAGTTAACCAACACAAAGAATCATTTTATTCAGGTTATAAAATAAATATCTCCTTCTTAGTGCAGTCTGATGCTTCTCTGTAATGGCACAAAAATCTGTCAATACCATTGTGCACTGGTGTTTCTCATGTCAGAGCGCACTACCAAACATAAATCATCTTAATTGTACACAACTCTGATTTTTCAACCATTTCTTCTGCCACGATAGTCTCCAACCTTTTTTGTGAGTTTGGGAACATGCAATAGACTGAAAACCCCACATTGAGGGGCAGCATAGGAGTTGGAGACCCTGTAAATTTGGGAGGCACACACAAGGGTGAAGGACAGATGCAGGAGTTGGGGCCCGGGGGTTTAGTGACACGCCGCACTTTCAACTCCTCTCATTGTCCAGGTCCCTCGACATTCTTCCCAAATTCTGCACTTCAGCTCAACGATTTCAAATAATCAGTACTTCAGCATTCCTCCAAACTCGTTTAGTAGCTTCAGTTAACTGGTGTACATTTTCACCTCTAGGATTTTATTACACTACTAACTCATCACTACCTGGCACTAATCAGTCCTGTTGTCATTTAATCTCTCTCCCACTCTACCACAGGCATTCCCTATTGTTCACTGGAGATACTTTAACAATCTGTATATTCTGTTTTGTAACCCAAGTTAGGAACATTTATTAATGTTAAGATGATGTTCATAAACTACCCAAGCTTTGCATTTTGGGTTTAGAGCATAAATTTCAATCTCTTTGCTTGGAATGATCTGAAGATTTTATATTATTCTGGCTGTTACAGTATAATTTCAAATGTTTGCACTGTAACTATGTATTCAGAGCAAAATGCCCAGAGTCATTTAAATCAAACAATCATACAACAGACCCGTATTACTAGCTAACCCTCACAACCCAAAGAAGAAACTCAATATTTATAGGTCACAAGATCATCAGTGTAAGATATTTCAAGTTACAACTCAGAAAATGATTTCCTCTTTCTGTGCTTTTTGTGAGTTAGCTTCTTAAAATCTTCAACTCAGGCGCTGACACAAACACATTTCCCTCTCCTGTTGATGTGTCCGAAGAAATGTGAAAGAACCTCAGAGAAAGGCATAATTGCCATATACAGGTGCACAACCTTTTATCCGAAAGCCTTGGGACCAGACACTTTTCGTAATTCGGAATTTTTCGGCTTTCGGAATGGAAGGTTTTTAACGTAGATTTTAACGGCTGGCTCAGTGGTAGAGTGCTCGGCACATATCCGCAAGGTCGCGAGTTTGCGCCTCGATCCCGGCAGTTACTCGATCGCGAGTTTGAGTCTTCAATGTAGTTTTTTCTTGCAGAATAGGAGAGAATAGGGAGGGTTAGGCTGGGATCATTCTCTGCGAGATGATCTTAGTGTGGGAGACAAGTGTAGGAGAGGTGTACCGACTGTGTGGGCAGAACTTTGGAAGTGATTGCCCACCATTCTCAAAGGCCGCTGTGTCTCCCTGTCCCTGGGATAGCAGGGGGCGATCAAACAGCACAATACCCCCCTCCCCCTCCAACTCCAGAGGAATCCACTCCCCGATGGGCCGCTACAGCGACAAGTGGCAGTTCGCCCACAGCCCGAGCTGCGCCACCCTAAGAACAAGACGTATCTTGCACACCATCAGCTTCTGCCCCTACGGGGAGCGTGTGCCTCTGGAGTTGGAGCGGGGCTGGGCTGGAGTTGCTGATCTGGGATCTCCGTGCTTGCAGTGGGCCTGGGGGTCGGTGTCCCGATGAGGGGGCGCAGCTGAGCAGGAGAGTGGGGTTGTTTGCAGTTGCAGAGGGAGGGGGCAAGGGCGGTACAGTTCCCAGTCTCAGCTCCTGTCCAGGGGGGTGGCCGGAGACGTCAGGACCAACAGGAACCCGCTCCCCGATGGGCAGCTACAGCGACAAGTGGCAGTTCGCCCATAGCCCGAGCTGCGGCCCCTCATCCGCAACCCGGGTTCCTCTGGAGTTGGAACGGGGCTGGGCTAGAGTTGCTGCTGGCTGTGAGTCTCTGGGATCTCCGTGCTTGCAGTCGGTGTCCCATTGGTCCTAACGTCTCCGGCCACCCCCTGGACAGGAGCTGAGACTGGGAACTGTACCGCCCTTGCCCCCTCCCTCTGCAACTGCAAACAACCCCACTCTCCTGCAAGGGCGGTACAGTTCCCAGTCTCAGCTGCTGTACAGGGGGGTGGCCGGAGACGTCACAGCCCGAGCTGCGCCCCCTCATCCGCAACCCCAAGAACAAGACGTACCTTGCACACCATCAGCTTCTGTTCCTACGGGGTGCGTGTTCCTCTGGAGTTGGAACGGGGCTGGGCTGCTGCTGGCTGTGGGTCTCTGGGATCTCCGTGCTTGCAGTGGGCCTGGGGGTCGGTGTCCCATTGGTCCTGACGTCTCCGGTGACTGGCACTGACCTGCTGGCATCGCCGACGTGAAGGCAGTGCAAAGCCCCCGCGCCGGTGCAATGGGCGGGGAGCTGGAGAGGGGAGGGAAGGGGTCACACACATGGCTGGGAAGCAGAGGGGTGTAGGTGGGGTGAAACTGAAGGGAGCGACAATCTGCTGCTGCCTGCCCGCTGAGTTAAAAAGTTCCCACGCAAGACTCACGATACACTGTGTATCATGAGTCTACCGTGGGAACTTTTTAACTCAGCGGGCAGGCAGCAGCAGATTGTCAATTATTAACCCTCCTGCGCAATATACCCTCACCTTCTCTTTTATGAATGGGGATTTAGTTCCCCTTTCTTCGAGGACCGACCGGAGGTTCAGCTGTCACCTCTGCGGGCCACCCTCGGTGAACGTCTTCAAGGACCTTTCTTCAAGGACCGAAAAAATGTCCGCTATTCGGAGCTTTTCGTTATTTGGAATTTTGGATAAAAGGATGTGCACCTGTAGATGGAATTCTGACTTATGACCTTTCTACCTTTTCATCTTTGAACACTGCCTCGGGAAAGCAACCAACATAATCAAGAACCATACACCCCAGTCATTCTCTCTGCTTCCCTCTCCTGTTGGGCAAAAGCTTGAAAGCCGGTACCACCAGATTCAAGAACAGCTTTTCCCCCATTGGTATGAGATTATGGAGGCAATATTACCAACGATCTGTCATGGATCAACCACACTGATATAATATAAACCATATAACAATTACAGCATGGAAACAGGCCATCTCGGCCCTTCTAGTCCGTGCCGAACACGTATTCTCCCCTAGTCCCATCTACCTGCACTCAGACCATAACCCTCCATTCCTTTCCCGTCCATATAACTATCCAATTTATTTTTAAATGATAAAATCGAACCTGCCTCCACCACCTTCACTGGAAGCTCATTCCACACAGCTACCACTCTCTGAGTAAAGAAGTTCCCCCTCATGTTACCCCTAAACTTCTGTCCCTTAATTCTCAAGTCATGTCCTCTTGTTTGAATCTTCCCTACTCTCAGTGGGAAAAGCTTATCCACGTCAACTCTGTCTATCCCTCTCATCATTTTACTGATTATTTGAAATCGTTGAGCTGAAGTGCAGAATTTGGGAAGAATATTGAGGGACTTGGACAATGAGAGGAGTTGAAAATGCAGCTTGTCACTAAACCCCCGGGCCTCTGTCTCCTGCATCTGTCCTCCATCCTTGCGTGTGCCTCCCAAATTTACAGGGTCTCCAACTCCTATTCTGCCCCTCAATGTGGGGTTTTCAGTCTATTGCATGTTCCCAAACTCACAAAAAAGGTTGGAGACTATTGTGGCAGAAGAAATGGGTGAAAAATCAGAGTTGTATACAATTAAGATGATTTATGTTTGTGACAGCCAAGAAGGTATACCAACGACTCTACTTCCTGAGGAGACTGAGGATATTTGGCATATCTCCAATGATTCTTACAAACTTCTACAGATGCACCATAGAAAGCCTATTATCATGTTGAATCCAAGCTTGGTTTGGGAACAGCTCTGGCCAAGACCGCAAGAAATTGCAGAGAGTTGGAGATTTAGCCCAGTCCATCAGAAAGACCAGACTTCCTACCATTGAGTCCACCTACACTCCGCGCTGCTTTGGATAAGCAGCCGACGTAATCAAAGACTTATCCCACCCTGGTCATTCCATTTTCTCCCTGTTCTCATCAGGCAGACGGTACAGAAGTTTAAAAGCGCGCACATGCAAACTTGGGAACAACAACTTCCCATCTATTATCAGCCTTCTGAACAGTCCTTCCATCTAGGGTACTGTGTTTTTTATATTTTTTAAAGTGTCTTTTACATACTGTTGTAGTACCTGCCTCAACTACCTCCTCTAGCAGCTCGTTCCACATACACTACACCTTGTGAAAAAGTTGCCTCTCTGATTTGTATTTAATCTTGCCCATCTCACATCAAACCTTTGTCCTCAGGTTTTTGATTCCTCTATCCTGCGTAAAAGATTCTATGCATTCATCCTAACTATTCCCTTTGTAATTTTATACATCTCTATAAGATCATCCCTCAGCCTCCTGTGCTCCAAGCAATACAATCCTAGCCTGCCCAACCTTTCCCTCCAGCTCAGGTCCTTGAGTACTGGCAACATCCTCGTAAATCTTCTCTGCTCTATCCAACTTAAATGACATCCTGCCTAGAGCAGAGTAACCAAAACGGAACACAATACTGCAAATACGGCCTCACCAACATCTTGTACAACTGTAACATAACACTCCAACTTTTATACTCAGTACCCTGACCGATGGTTAATGCACCAAAAGTCTTCTTTACCACCCCATCTACCTGTGACTCAATTTTCAGGGACTATGTACCCATATTCCCCAATCTCTCTGCTCTACAACATTCTCCAATCCCTCTGCTCGACAACATTCTTACCGTGCACTGCGAATATCCTGTACAAAACGCAACGCCTCATACTTATCTGCATTAAATTCTATTAGCCATTCCTCAGCCCACATATGACAATAAAGTAATCTGAACCTAATATGAATATTGTTGTGGTCCCAAGTGAGGCCAACAAACAGAGAAATGGATGGATCATGAAAAGCAGAAGATGAACAGAAGGACCACCGATGCTCAAAACTTTACTTTCCGTAAGCGTAATTAGCCATGCCTCCTTAGAAATATGCTGTGAGAATTATGATAGCATATTTCAGTCAAGTACATTCTGAGGTTTTGCAACTTTCAAACTTTATCAGTGCCATCATTGCCATCAAAGCATCAAAGATTTAGCTCTTAGGGCTAAGGAAGCAAGGGATATGGGGGAAAAGCAGGAACGGGGTACTGATTTAAGATGATCAGCCATGATCATATTGAATGGCGGTTCTGGCTTGAAGGGCTGAATGGCCTACTCCTACACCTATTTTCTATATTTCTCTGGTTATAGAATGGGCACCGTCAAACAAGAAATTATTCTAAACATTTTACTTTGAAACACACACCCACAGAGAGAGAAAACTGTGGGTCACACGAGTGCCAGAGGAGAGGCAGCTGAAAGTTGCATGGTTGACCAAGGCAGCATGCCTCCTCTGGGTGTTATGGAAGGCATATTACCTTGAAATGCCCGTTCAAAATTGCCCAATCTTTTCAATGTCACAGGACAAGGCATACTGCACAGATATGCCTGACCCCGAGACATACAATAGTACTGATATTAGTGCTGATTTTCTGCAGTTGTAAGGACAAAAAAGTGTAGAGTGTTCCCAATGGAATACTGTAAGGACGTACGGTCATTAAAAGACAATAGAGCAGGTCAAGACCAGTCAGCACCTTTTGACTCCCATGTAGATTAAGTTTCTGTCAATCCTCACCTGGAATCTATTACATTACTCCTCTTACACAGTCCTTTTGGGCAGAGAATTTTAAAGAGTGACAAGAGACAACAGATGCTAGAATCTGGAGCAAAAAGCAAACTGGTGGAGGAACTCACTAGGATAAGCAGCATCTGTGTGTGACAGGGTTGGGTGAAAGGTATCATCTTGAAATGCTCATTCAAAACTGTGCAACATTTTAACTGTCTCCAGACAGGACATACTGGAAGATGTTCCTCTCCCTGAGAGGTGCTGAACCAAAATGTTAACTATTCATTTTACCCACAGATTTTGCTCGAGCCATTGAGTTTCCCCAGTAGTTTGTTATTCCCTAGAAAATTTCAAATATTTATAATACTCAGACAAAAAATATTTTCACCCTTAAAGGTGGAAATTCTTTATTCTGAAACAATGCCAGAATTCATGGTACCTCCACAAGGGGAAACATTCACTCAGCATTCACCCTGACAATTCCTCACAGAATCTTCTATGTTTAATATGATCATTTGCCATTCTTCCATATTCAGATTATTGTGCACCCAACTCAAACTTCCTTTGTACGTTAATGTCTTCATCCTGAAGAACCTTCTCTGTTCTGTCTTCATTGCAAAGACATCCTTCTTATATTAGAGACCAAAACTGTGTGCACTACTCCAGTTTTGGTCTCATTAATGCTTTGCATTAAAATGTTGTTACTGGGATATACCAAAACCCTTGAAATAAAGGCCAATATTTCAGTAGATTACATGGTGGTGCACGGTGGCACAGCGGGAGAGATGTTGCCATACAGCACCAGAGATACACGTGAGATCCTGACTCCGGGTGCTGTTTGTACAGAGTTTGTACGTTCTCCCAGTGACCGCATGAGATTTCCCCGGGTGCTTGGGTTTCCTCCTACACTCCAAAGGCGCACAGATTTGTAGGTGAATTAGTTGCGATAAAGATTGTAAATTTTCCCTAGTGTGTAGGATAGTGTTAGTGTACGGGGATCGCTGGTCACCGCAGACTTGGTGGGCTGAAGGGCCTGTTTCCATGCTGTATCTCTAAACTAAACTAAATTACACTAAATTACTAATTACATGCTGTATTTGATTCTAACATTGTTTTTCATGTACTAGAATGCCTTTGTACCACAATATTCCATCATCTCACTTCATTATTCCAAAATGAATAACCACAAATGTTTCCACATTATGGTCAATTTGCTGACTTAATGTTCACTCATTTAGCCTACCTATATTCCTTTGCATGCTTTGTATATTCCTCACAACTTGCTAATGCGCCTATTTTTGACTCGTCAGTAAATTTGGCTACTATATTCTGTCCCTACATTCAAATATTCAATATAGATTATAAATAGTTGAGTTATAAAACCTGATCTCCCGGTTGCTGGACACTTCCTTCCCATTCCTACACAGATCTCTCTGTCCTAAGCCTCCTCCATTGTCAGAGTGAGGCTAAATGCAAATTGGAGGAACAGCATTTCATATTTCGCTTGGGCAGCTTACAGCCCAGTGGTATGAATATTGATTTCTCTCACTTTAGGTAGCCCCGGTATTCCCTCTCTCTCTATCTCTCCCCCACCCACCTTGCACTAGCTTCTAATTTTTACCCTACAAACAGATAACAATGGCCTGACAAAAGTGCTGGAGAAACTCAACGGGTGCGGCAGCATCTATGGATCGAAGGAAATAGGCAACGTTTCGGCCCGAAACATTGCCTATTTCCTTCGATCCATAGATGCTGCAGCACACGCTAAGTTTCTCCAGCACTTTTGTGTACCTTCGATTTTCCAGTATCTGCAGTTCCTTCATAAACAGATAACAATGGCCTGTTTCCTTTATTGTTTCCTTTATGCATATCTTTCATTCATTGTTCTGGTCTCTCCAAATCATCGTCTATATCTCTCATTTCCCTTATCCCTAACCAGTCTGAAGAAGGGTCTCGACCCGAAACGTCACCCATTCCTTCTCTTCAGAGATGCTGCCTGCCCCGCTGAGTTACTCCAGCTTTTTGTACCTATCTTCGGTTTAAACCAGCATTTGCAGTTTCTTCTTACATAAATAGTTGTCCCCAGCCATGATCTTCGTCCATCTGAAAATGAGTTTCTCCCAACTTTCTATTTTCTATTGATCAGCCATTCCTTATCCACTCCGATATATTAGTCCCAACCCCACAGAATCCTTGTGCAGTGACCTCTAAGTGTCAAATGCCTTCCGAAAATCTAAATCCACCATGTTTTTTAGTATATCCTCAAATAATTCACACAAATCTTTCACACGATTTCCCCCATCATAGTCCACACTGACTCTACTCGATTGCCTAATCCTTGAAATGTTTGGTTAGTATCACCTTAATACAGATTCCTGCATTTTCCCAATGAATCATGTGCTGGCTTTATTGAGCAAACAGATGGAATTAGATATGTTTACTTGCAAGAGTTACCAATAGTGCATTAGTCCCTTCCTTATCAGTTGAAAATATCATGATCAGCATAAAAAGCGATACTGCCTGAGTAACTCAGCAGTCCGACATTATCTCTGGAAAATTGGGACATGTCCCTTTTTCACACTCGCTAAAAGTTAAATATTGTGGAGCTGAAAGCTTTTGGTGGAATTGAACAATAGCAAACACAAAGATAGTGGTCCTAAATGTCAAAGCATGGTGAACTTAGGAGCGCTAGTGAAGAACATACCTTCTACAAGAAAAGATAGGAAAGGCAAAGAGGGATATAGGCAAATGCAATCAAATAGAACAGATAGATATCTTAGTTGACACAGACGAGGAGGGTTGAAAGGGCTCATTTCTGTATTGTACAACTTTATGAATATTAAAGAATATACAAGTCTTTTGCAAAATCCAGGGATTTGTAGTGCTGGCAATTCGAGAGACTGCTTACAAGGGTTTATTTCACTACAGGGAGCGAGTGGCAAATGTCAGTGATAGATGATGTCCCTTGTGGAAAAGACTGCAGAGGCCACCACAAAAGGAATGGAAAGGGGATGGTAAGGGTGAAAGCCTCAAGGTGACAAGGAATGCAGAGCAGTTTATGTTTGGAGCACTGAACAATCCAGTTTTGTTTTAGTTACGGGAGTTTTTCAAATTCTTCAGAAACAACCAGTTTAGATGTGGGCTTAGTACTTCATTTTGATGATATGAGATAATAATGTACAGGAGTGTTAGAGTCACCTTTGCTGGAATTCATTAGAACAATGAAGAGGAGAAGTGCAATATAGGGTACCATGAGCAGACTAGTATCAAACCCAGGGTACTAGACAGAAGATAGCTGTATAATCAGCAGCACCAATGTACCATCCTCATGGTGCATTGGTCTATGAAAAGGCTCAGAAGTCAAGATGGTCAAGTGGGTTATATTGTCATATGTCCCGAAACGGTAAAATGAAATTCTTATTTGCTGCAGCACAATAAACAACAAATAAAGTTCAGTAAAGAACATAAACAAACAATATTAGTGAAAAGACAAAAACAATGCACAAAATCTATTCAGTTTGGAGTTTATATGAAGGTTGCAGTGTTTCATAGCCTGAAGGCTGTAGGGAAGAAGCTGCTTCTGAACCTGGACATTACAGTTTTCAGGCTCTTATACCTTCTTTCCGATGGTAGAAATGAAATGAGAGTGTGGTCAGGGTGGAGTGGTCATTGATGACGCCTTTTGATGCAGTGATTCCTGTCAATCCTTTGATGATGGGATTACAATTTACTCGTACAAGTCAAATGTGTGTGACATTTTATTCACACCCATGAATGGTTAAATTTAAAGCAGTTTGTTGGATTCGTTATATATAAAAGGTATTTGAAATCATTTATTGGGTCGACCTGTTCCAGGGACATACTGTTACATTTATGGTTCTGGTTTATACTGCAACATTATAGTTGAGTGGATTTGAAAAAGTTGATCCATGTTTAGCTAAATTTATAATCATTGACTAAATATATATGGTTTGGTAAATAATGAATGACATGTTTTAATTAATTCAACATTAGGGCTATGCTAGCTGAGCCACCATTTAATTACCCATACTTGACTACCCTTGAGAAGGTGGTGGAGAGCTGACTTTGTGAATTGCTTCAGTCCTTGAGGTGTGTGTCTACCCAAAATGCTGTTGGTGATAAAACTGTATAGTTTTATATTACACGAGACCAAGTGCAGACCCGTTGGGTCTGCTTCCCCGACGCACCCATCCCCTACCCTTAGCCCCCACGGGAGGTGTGGTCCTCCAACTCAACCCGTTGCCGAAGGTAAGATTCGAGCACTCCTGAGCAAAGATGATAGTTCATGAGCCTCCCCCAGCACTTGAGTTGAAAAAATATATATCAATCCCCAATTGCAATACCAATTGACCCTCCCCATCCTCTCCTGCCAGGAGCTATGATGGCAACATTGTTGCAAATGTCGGGTGCACTTGCTGTGAGATGCCGTTGAGCTGAAAAGTTCAGAGTGTTGCTGGCAGTATTCCTGTCTTGCAACTTTGTATCAAAACATGTTGGAAGCTCTGAGGAATGATTTTAAAGTAAAAACCATTTTTGAAAATTTTCATTAATAACTCGAGAAATAAAGCCTGAAATTTTCAGATAAGCTCGTCGTTTTCTCGAGAAGATGTGATCACACACGAACAAATAAACACACACACACACATCCACATACAAGATCAGATTTTTAATAGTTCCTAGACCAACTGGGACCCGTTGAGTCCCTGTCACACGGGAGGCCTGGTCCCCCAACGCAATATTGCACCACTCACCCACAGCCCCCATGGGAGGCCTGGTCCCCCAGCACAACCCATTCCCAAAGGCAATATTGCACTCCACTCACCCGTTTCCCCAATGCAACCCGTTTCCCCAACGCAAGATTCCACCACTCACCCATAGCCTCCACGGGAGACCTGGACCCCCAATGCAACCCGTTCCCCAAGGCAATATTGCACACCACTCACCTGTTTCCCCCAACGCAACCCGTGCCCCCAACGCAAGATTCCACCACTCACCCATAGCCCCCAACTGCGCAGGGGCTGCTCAGTTTGCCTCATTCAAAATTCAGTGTACTGTGACTTAAAATATATTTTTAAATGCACCCTCCCTCCATGCTGCCAGGATTTAAAATAAAAAGAGATAGCAACATTGTAGCTTGCAATTACACTTTCTAGTGCTGGCAGCCTGGCAGGACATAGTGTGCCGAGATTGCAACAATGTAGCATAGTGAAGTCATAGTTGAAGATATAGCTGCAGAATGAAGAATTTATTCTCAAATCTTAACTTTTTAAAGTTAAAAAATATAAAGTTTCTTGTGAAATATAACATCAATCTGAACGAAACTTTATAGGAACGACCGCAGGACAAAGATGAGTAAGGTGACAGGTTGATCATGGCGCAAATCAACTCCTACCTCGACAAAAACCTGGACCCACTGCAGTTCGCTTACCACCACAACAGATCAACGATGGATGCGATCTCGCTGGCTCGCCAATCCGCTCTGGACCAGTTGGACAACAAAAACTCATATGTCAGGCTGTTATTCATTGACCACAGCTCGGTATTTAATACAATCATCCCCTCCAAGCTGGTTACCAAACTCTCAGAACTGGGTCTCTGTGCATCCCTCTGCAATTGGATCCTCGACTTCCTCGTTCAAGAGACCAGTCTGTCCGTATTGGTGGAAATGTGTCAGCCTCGATAACAATCAGCGCGGGAGCACCTCAAGGCTGCGTGCTCAGCCCCCCTGATGTACTCACTCTATATTCATGACTGCGTAGCCGGTCATAGTGCGAAGTCCATCATCAAGTTCGCTGACGTCACCACTGTTGTGGGACGAATCACTGATGGAGATGAGTCAGAGTATAGATCGACCGTTTGACCAAATGGTGCCAGCACAATAACCTGGCTCTCAACACCAGCAAAACCAAGGAACTGATTGTGGACTTTGGAAGGGGTAGGATGGGGACCCACAGTCCCGTTTATATAAACGGGTCGATGGTAGAGAGGGTCAAGAGATTCAAATTCCTGGGCGTGCATATATCTGCAGACCTCTCCTGGTCCAAGAACACTGATGCAATTATAAAGAAAGCACATCAGCGCCTCTACTTCCTGAGAAGATTACGGAGAGTCGGTATGTCAAGGAGGACTCTCTCGAACTTCTACAGGTGCACAGTAGAGAGCATGCTGACCGGTTGCATCGTGGCTTGGTTCGGCAACTTGAGCGCCCAGGAGCGGAAAAGACTGCAAAAATTTGTAAACACTGCCCAGTCCATCATCGGCTCTGATCTCCCTACCATCGAGGGGATCTATCACAGTCGCTGCCTCAAAAAGGGTGCCAGCATCATCAAGGATCCACACCATCCTGGCCACTCACTCATCTCCCCGCTGCCTTCAGGTAGAAGGTACATGCGCCTGAAATCTGAAAGATACAGGTTCAGGAATAGCCACTTCCCAATAGACACCAGGCTATTAAACTCAACTCAAACAAAACTCTGAACATTAATAGCCCATTGCACATTATCTGCTTATTTATGTGTGTATATGTATATATTCAATGGTACATGGTCACACAGATCTGTTCTGTATTTATTTATGCCTACTATATACTGTTGATGAAGCAAATCAAGAATTGCATTGCCCTACCTGGGACACATGACAATAAACTCCCTTGAATCTTGAAGGTGGTGCAAAAACCATGTACCGTTTTGGCGTTGGTCCCAGATCACTTGGAGGGGAGAGGAGGGGAGGTGAGAGTGCTGCGTCTTTTGAATAATGGGGGGAGGAGGGAGATGTGGGGAGGTAGGAGAGGTGGGGGGGACGTCACTTGCAGCGTGCAGATCCAAGACAGCAGCACGCAGACCTAAGATTGCAGCATGTAGAGCCATTGTGACGTCATCAGCGAGACCATCTCGTTTAGATTCAAAGTTTTTTCAGA